>NC_056751.1:684982113-685132113 GCF_019279795.1 Protopterus annectens
GTACTGTATCCGCATTGTGATGTTAATACATAGAGGGTACTAAAGACTGGTTTGCACTGTAGCTGCAGTGTGATATTAATACATGCAGGGTACTAATAACTGGTTTGTACTGTAGCCGCAGTGTGATGTTAATACATAGAGGGTACTAAAGACTGGTTTGTTCTGTAGCTGCAATGTGCTGTCAATACATGCCAGGTACTAATAACTGGTTTGTACTGTAGGTGCAGTGTCATATTAATACATGCCAGATGCTAATAACTGCTTTGTACTGTAGCTGCAGTGTGATGTTAATGCATACAGGGTATTATGAATGGTTGTACTGTATCCGCATTGTGATGTTAATACATAGAGGGTACTAAAGACTGGTTTGTTCTGTAGCTGCAATGTGATGTTAATACATGCCAGCTACTAATAACTGGTTTGTACTGTAGCTGCAGTGTGATGTTAATATACACCAGATGCTAATAACTGCTTTCTACTGTAGCTGCAGTGTGATGTTAATACATGCCAGCTACTAATAACTGGTTTGTACTGTAGCTGCAGTGTGATGTTAATACACACCAGGTACTAATAACTGGTTTGTACTGTAGCTGCAGTGTGATGTTAATACACACCAGGTACTAATAACTGGTTTGTACTGTAGCTGCAGTGTGATGTTAATACACACCAGGTACTAATAACTGGTTTGTACTGTAGCTGCAGTGTGATGTTAATGCACAACAGGTACTAATAACTGGTTTGTACTGTAGCTGCAGTGTGATGTTAATACACACCAGGTACTAATAACTGGTTTGTACTGTAGCTACAGTGTGATGTTAATACACACCAGGTACTAATAACTGCTTTGTACTGTAGCTGCAGTGTGATGTTAATACATGCCAGCTACTAATACCTGGTTTGTACTGTAGCTGCAGTGTGATGTTAATACACACCAGGTACTAATAAACAAAGGCATTGGCAACCTTCAAACACAGGACCCTACCCAGTTTGGGTTTGTGAAGGGCCGATCTTGTCTCCTGAACCTGTTTGACTTCTTCAAATCAGTCTCCAGAGCCATGGACGAGGGTAAAGAGGTCCACACAGCCTATCTGGACCTTGCCAAGGCCTTTGACACCATCCCCCACTCTGGAATCATAGATAAACTTACTAAGCTGGGCATTAAACCCTACATCACTCAATGGGTTGCCAACTAGCTTACTGACAGAACCCACACTGTAAAAGTAGCTTACTCCAAATCCAGCTCTAGACAAGTGACAAGTGGAGTACCTCAGGGTTCAGTCCTGGGATCACTCTTGTTTGGCATCTACTTATCTGAAGTACAGGCCAATACTAAGGGACTCTGGCTAACAAAGTTTGCAGATGACTGCAAACTGGGAGCCATTATTGAATCTCCAAATGATGTGGATACTCTACAAAAGGGCCTTACAGAAACAGATGCTTGGTGCCAGAGCCATGGGCTCAAGCTCAATGCCATAGTTATCCCCTTTGGGGAAAAAACATGTATCCATGAATTACCACATAGGTGGCAGTACACTAAACACCAAAAGTGTGATAAGAGACTTAGGGACACAGATGGACAGTGGTCTCACCTTTGATAACCACATTGCCACAACAGTCAGGAAATCCTTCTATGTGGCACACCTCATCACTAAGGGCTTTTCATCCAGAAAAAAGGAGGACATTGTCCCACTGTACTCATCCCTCATTAGACCCATTATAGAATACAATGCCCCATTTGGTATGTACCTCTCAAGACACCTGCAACAACTAGAAAGGCCGCAGAAATACCTCACTAAAAGAATCACAGGCCTAAAGCAGATGCCCTATGCTGACTGCCTTAAAAAACTCCAGCTATACTCTGTCACATATCGTCTACTCAGAGGCAATCTCTGCTTAACATACAAGGCCATGTCAAACTCAGAGCTGTTGGACATGCTACACTTAAAGAAATCCCAATCCATCAGTGCCACACGCTCCAGGGATCAAAACCTTGTCATCACAATAAACAAAACATGCTGGAGGGATAGGTTCCTGACCCAGAGACTCCCCAGACTCTGGAATAGACTGCCCATACAAATCAAGCAGAGCACCTCTTTGGCCCTCTTCAAAAGGAACCCTGACGACTGGATGGGAGAAAGGAAATTCACCCCGGGGATCACGTCAGGCACCCTGCTAGACAGGGGTCCAGGAAGTAAATAATGTGGGAAGAAATAGCCAGGGAATTGTTATGGCTAGGCTTGTATAGGCCCTAGGGCCGATAGCCTAGTACCAACCTATGAACCTATGAACCTATGCAGGGTACTATCAGTGGTTTGTAGTGTAGCTGCAGTGTGATGTTAATACATGCAGGGTACTATCAGTGGTTTGTAGTGTAGCTGCAGTGTGATGTTAATACATGCAGGGTACTATCAGTGGTTTGTAGTGTAGCTGCAGTGTGATGTTAATATATGCAGGGTACTATCAGTGGTTTGTACTGCAGCTGCAGTGTGATGTTAATACATGCAGGGTAATACCTGTGATTTGTACTGCAGCTGCAGTGTGATGTTAATACATGCAGGGTACTACCAGTGATTTGTACTGCAGCTGCAGTGTGATGTTAATACATGCAGGGTACTATCAGTGGTTTGTAGTGTAGCTGCAGTGTGATGTTAATACATGGAGGGTACTATCAGTGGTTTGTAGTGTAGCTGCAGTGTGATGTTAATATATGCAGGGTACTATCAGTGGTTTGTACTGCAGCTGCAGTGTGATGTTAATACATGCAGGGTACTACCTGTGATTTGTACTGCAGCTGCAGTGTGATGTTACTATATGCAGGGTACTAGCAGTGATTTGTACTGCAGCTGCAGTGTGATGTTAATACATGGAGGGTACTATCAGTAGTTTGTAGTGTAGCTGCAGTGTGATGTTAATATGTGGAGGGTACTATCAGTGGTTTGTAGTGTAGCTGCAGTGTGATGTTAATACATGGAGGGTACTACCAGTGGTTTGTACTGCAGCTGCAGTGTGATGTTAATACATGCAGAGTACTACCAGTGATTTGTACTGCAGCTGCAGTGTGATGTTAATACATGCAGGGTACTACCAGTGATTTGTACTGCAGCTGCAGTGTGATGTTAATACATGCAGGGTACTACCAGTGGTTTGTACTGCAGCTGCAGTGTGATGTTAATACATGCAGGGTACTATCAGTGATTTGTACTGCAGCTGCAGTGTGATGTTAATACATGGAGGGTACTATCAGTGGTTTGTAGTGTAGCTGCAGTGTGATGTTAATACATGGAGGGTACTATCAGTGGTTTGTAGTGTAGCTGCAGTGTGATGTTAATACATGGAGGGTACTATCAGTGGGTTGTAGTGTAGCTGCAGTATGAAGTTAATACATGCAGGGTACTACCAGTGATTTGTACTGCAGCTGCAGTGTGATGTTAATACATGCAGGGTACTACCAGTGATTTGTACTGCAGCTGCAGTGTGATGTTAATACATGCAGGGTACTATCAGTGATTTGTACTGCAGCTGCAGTGTGATGTTAATACATGCAGGGTACTATCAGTGATTTGTACTGCAGCTGCAGTGTGATGTTAATACATGCAGGGTGCTATCACTGTTTCGTACTGTAGCTACAGTGTCATGCTAATGCTTGCATGATATTATCATTAGTTTCCTCAGTACCTTCTGTGTGATATTAATATATACAGAGTAAAATTTAAATGTATAACTTCAATAAAGTTATGTTAAAGATTACTTGAGTCACTCATTAAAAATATCTAGGCATTCCTGTAGACCCATGTCCTCCTTCAAATGACACACAGACAGTTGTATATAAAACACTGTCACAACTGAAATTTTGCTACAAAGCCTCAAGCTTATCAGTACCTGTAGCCAAGAAAGCCCTTATGAAAAATGTACCATTACTGAAAGCAGAATACTCTTTTCTTATAGTTTGCCTTCATTTTGCAGCAGACTACAGAAAACTGTGAACAAGATATGTAGGTTTAAAAATTTGAAGAACCCACAATATTACATTGTCGGCTATGACAAAAAACACACTGGCTACCAGTATCAGATAAAGCAATCATTCTACTCCTGTAGTACTTGATGATATAATCAGCCTACAACAGCACCCACACTTGTCACCTAAGCTAATAGCTAAAAACCTGGATACATACTCCGTGGAAACGCTAGCAATGTAATCACATTAATCACATCCTCTCTCAGTCTGGTGAATGGAAACAAGACCTTCACAATACCTGGGCCAGCGTGCTAGAACCAGCAGAAATAAAAAATATACATTTCCAGAAATTTTATTCAAATATGAAAGGCATCTCTTTACTGAGGCCAAATGAAAATGTTTCAGAGACTATGTCAGGCAAAGATTATAGCAGGTCTATTCCCCTGCAAATAAAACAATATAAAAGCAAACATAAACATATGTTCTACGAAAGAAAGAAATGCAGATATCCAAAGATTTTGTTCTTTGTTATAATAGAAAACTTAAATTAAAAAGTGTAAAAGGTTTAGCATTACAAATTCACAAAATGTATTGTAAATACTGTGATGCCTTTGCACTGCCCAGTAATCAAGGAGCCTCAATCCTCACCACTGGCAACAGCTAGGGGACGTACACACTAGGAGGATGACAAGTACAGACACAGTAGAGTGCAATTTCTGTTAAGAGCACACAGAGCTCACAGTCAGTCTGATGTTGGTTTCTCCCTCTTTCTCCAGATCCCCAATAAGACTCCCACTGGCACAGCTATAGGGTTGAGATCTCAGCTGAGTGGGCAAGCCAAAACCTCCAGCACCCTCTCTGTCCAACCAGTGCTTCATGCCCCTGCCCAAGTAGCTGACATACAAACTCTTTGAGATTTGATTTATATACAAACACACACACACACACACACACACACACACACACACACACACACACACACACACACACGCTCCTAGGAAAGGCTGGCACAGGTTTACTAGCTATGGCCCCTTCTGCCCAGACTATAATGTAGTTCCAGCTGCCACCAGCCAACCTTTATCAGCTACTCTAAGGCCCTTACCAAAGGGTGTCCAATCCTACTGTGTAATGTTACTATTAATCCAAATGGTAGTCTGACGAAGAGCAAGGCTATTTAGGAGTGGCTTGTACAGTGTCACCAACTAGATATTGAAGAACTCTAAGAGCTTAAATATATTTCACAAATACCAGCCACAAATATAGGTTTAAATATACTTAATAAATAATAAAAGAACAAGGCAACACTCAGTAACACAACGCAGTAACTTCAGAGTTCAAAATCACAGGAAATATTTTAAAACAACATTGCAGGACAGTCTCAAATAAATACAGAAAACATCTAAACTAATCTTTACTATATTCCTATCTATATCTAAGAGTGATACTATGCCCTAAATCTTACTTACAGCAAGGTAAGTGCAGGCATGGTGATGAGTGGATGTTCTTGATGGGTCCAAAACAAAAGACAAAATGCCCAGTCTCTCTCTGAGAGAGTTCTTAAATTAATATCAAATATTACTGCTGGGTTAGCTTGGATGACATCACTTTTTGTCACCTGACTTCAGTTCCCAGGCTAAACAGAAACTAATAGAATTTAACATCCATGTGTTAAAAATACATATCTCTCAGAACTGTGTGGCTGCTAGGAAGTCATAAAGAAATAAAACACTTTCTACATTTTAAACCAAGTAATTACTTCTCTTTCAGGACAATACAAAAACTTCTAGCTCTAGCATTGTGTCTGCTATACTGAAACTGAAATAGAAATTTTATAGCACAATCATAAAGCAATCTAATTTCCACTTATTTTCAGTTCTAAGTCAGCAGGGCACGCTGTTGTTACATTTTAGCTCAATACATAACATACAGTTCTGTATAATTCATATCAATATTCACAAATGACACAGAATTATTTACAAAATTCCAGATAGCTGGGGCTGGCAGCATGGCAAATACTTTTGTTCTTATATAATTGCAATAAGAGATCTTATATCATCATTTGTACGCATCTGCTTGTCACATATTTCTTACAGTGTAAACCAATCTTTGTAAACTGGATAATTTATTTAATTATGTATGTATTTAGTTAGTTAGTTAGTTAGTTAGTTAGTTAGTTAGTTAGTTAGTTAGTTATATTTTGTTGAGTGGGCTGTTCTTGATGGGCAAAGACATTTTTCAGAGGGTCTCTGGCTTGTAACATAGAAATAATACTTACAATGAAAGCAAGATAAGGAAGAAAATAACTTATGCAGTATATTTTAGAATATGTATTTATTTATTATTTATTGCTTTGATTACCAAGAGTCCAACTCAGCAACAGGTCCCATGTTCAGCAGAGGTCTGTGGATAAGAGGTCTGGGGACAAAAGCTCTGCTATACTACTTAGTTACATAGATAACATAAACATTAGGTTACCTAACAACCATATGATACAATGTAATATACAGGCATTTTGGGTAGCAAAAAAATAGTACTTTCATCACTAGAAAAGTCGAACAATAATTAGGCGCATTCTATAGGTTCAGGAATTTGCAGCAGAAGCCTAAAATAAAGTTTACATTGATGATGTGTACCTAATACTGGTGTTACTAAAGCCCAAAAATAGTTGGTACAGGGCAGTCGGAAAAGGGAGCAGTTTGAGGAAAAATAAGAGTAAGAGATGGAGGTAAGGAAGCAGAGAGCTGTTGGAGAAAGAAAAAAATGATTGAGATAAATGAAAAACAGTGGGAGGTAAAATGTGAAAAACTAGGACTGCAGTGGGTAGGGAGGGAAAAGTAGGATAAGGAAAGGAAAGTGTGGCCTAATTGGGCTGGGTACATGAACATAGCCATGAGGAACTAAGGAAGTAGGATAAGGAAAGGAAAGTGTGGCCTACTTGGGCTGGGTACATGAACATAGCCATGAGGAACTAAGGAAGTAGGATAAGGAAAGGAAAGTGTGGCCTACTCGGGTTGGGTACATGAACATAGCCATGAGGAACTAAGGAAGTAGGATAAGGAAAGGAAAGTGTGGCCTACTCGGGCTGGGTACATGAACATAGCCATGAGGAACTAAGGAAGTAGGATAAGGAAAGGAAAGTGTGGCCTACTCGGGCTGGGTACATGAACATAGCCATGAGGAACTAAGGAAGTAGGATAAGGAAAGGAAAGTGTGGCCTACTCGGGCTGGGTACATGAACACAGCCATGAGGAACTAAGGAAGTAGGATAAGGAAAGGAAAGTGTGGCCTACTTAGGGTGGGTTGCATGAACATAGCCTAGAGGAGTAGGATAAGGAAAGGAAAGTGTGGCCTACTCAGGTTGGGTACATGAACATAGCCATGAGGAACTAAGGAAGTAGGATAAGGAAAGGAAAGTGTGGCCTACTCGGGCTGGGTACATGAACATAGCCATGAGGAACTAAGGAAGTAGGATAAGGAAAGGAAAGTGTGGCCTACTCGGGCTGGGTAAATGAACACAGCCATGAGGAACTAAGGAAGTAGGATAAGGAAAGGAAAGTGTGGCCTACTCGGGCTGGGTGCATGAACACAGCCATGAGAAACTAAGGAAGTAGGATAAGGAAAGGAAAGTGTGGCCTACTTAGGGTGGGTACATGAACATAGCCATGAGGAACTAAGGAAGTAGGATAAGGAAAGGAAAGTGTGGCCTACTCAGGGTGGGTACATGAACACAGCCATGAGGAACTAAGGAAGTAGGATAAGGAAAGGAAAGTGTGGCCTACTTGGGCTGGGTACATGAACATAGCCATGAGGAACTAAGGTGCAATGCTAAGTTGTGCTTGACGTTTGAGAGAGAGATTTTCAGCTTAAGTGACAGAACGAAGTTATTCCATTGTTTGACAACAGATGTAGAGAAAAGAGCATCACCACCTGTGTTCTTTGATTCAGTAGTGGTTAGAAGTATTTTATTTTTGGATCATTGATGCCTCAGGAGGTATAACCCGTGGTAGTGGTGCTGTGGTAGCGTTGTCACCTCACAACAAGACGTTGTCACGTTCGATTCTCAGCTAGAGCATCTTCTGTGTGGAGGCATGCATGAATGGGCGTGCCTTCGTTGAAGGTTGTGCGTCAGGGCTGGTAACTCGGCAAGTAAAAATCCACTACCAAACATTAGCGGACCGGAGTTCTGCTGTGGCGACCCCTGACCAGGATAAGCTGAAAGACACAAGAAGATGCCTCAGGAGGTATATTTGTGTTTGTGTAGGGTTTGCTGGTGGGAAGGACAGTTTTCAGGGTTTGTGTATAATGCTGAGGGCAATTGCTAGTTGGGATTAGTTTTGGTAATTTGGCAATTCTAGCCAGTTTAGTTGTCTTAGGGGCAGGCAATGATGGCTATGGCTGAGTAGGTTACAAGCAAACTTGGCTATTCTGTTATAGCAGATCTCAAGTTTATTTTTTAGGGTTGTGGGTAAGTTGGTAAAAATGGATGATGTGTATAGCAGTAAAGAGAGAAGACAAGAAAATGCCTAAGTTTTTCTAAAGGAGTCAGTGAGAAAAAGTTTTAGAACGGTATAGGAAGCCAAGCTTTTGATGAGTTTTTCTGATAGCTTGAGTGATGTAAGCTTTTGGTGAGTTTTTCTGATGGCTTGACTGATGCGTGGGTCTAATTTTAACTTATTGTCACTTGTCACCCCAAGTCATTTTGTGTTGGATAAATTCTCAGTTAGTGTGTTATTAGTTGAAATAATACAGAAAGTTTGTTTTTGGACAGAGAGGGATTTGGGAGTAAAGATCATAAGTCTGTTTTTAAGCATTTAACAAAAGCTGATGATTTGTTAACCAGGATTCAATTGAAGAGAAATATTCCTTTGTGAGTTTTTAAAGTTGGGTGAAGTTTTGAAGTGTACGAACAATGGTGGCTTCATCTGCATATTGTCCAAATGATGAGTGAGGGACTGATTTGTGAAGGTTGTTGACAAAGATATTGAACAGTAGTTGGCCTAGCATTGAGCCATGGGGTACACCTCATGTGACTGGTAAGAAAGGGAATAGTTCTTGTTTTCATTTTACAGCTTGCAGTCTGTCAGTAAGATCAACGTGGAACCAAGACAGGGCTGAATGGGAGAGGCCTAGACAGGCTGGTTCTACCAGTAATTTTTGATTTGAGACAGTGTCAAATGTTTTAGACATATCCAGGAAGAGAGATGATACTAGTTTGCCATCATTTCTGTTGTTATTAATGTCATTGGTAAAACTGAGTATAGCTGTAGTAATACTGTGGAATGGTCTAAACCTATGTTGGGTGGGGGAGAGTAGATTATTACTGTTGACAAGATAGAAGTTGGGTATGACTTTGGACAGCGGTTAGAATACTGATGAGTCAGAAATTAGATAAATCAGTGGAGGGCCCACATTTATGGACTGCTATAATGTGTGATTTTTTCCAGAGTAAGGGTACATGGTTCTGTGTAATGGACCAGTTTATAGATATTGGGCATGATACAGCTTCTGCTTCCAGTTTAAGATATTCAGCGGATAAATTGTTGGAAGCAGGAGCTGTAGTTTTTAGGTGCAGTAGGTGCTTTCTAATCATAGATGTTGGTACTGGTTGAAGGGAAAAGGGGGTTAGGTGGGTATTTTGGATAGGAGAGATGGTAAGGGGTGTAGTAGGGGGGCATTTTAAATATGGAGAGTACTGAGTGAACATAGTGGCTGTTGAATAGGGCAGGTATAGATCTAGAGTTATTAGTTGACTGTGAATGTGTGTAGTTTGGCCGGGCTGTAATAGTCTTTTTATACAAGACCAGAATCTTTTTGGGTTGTGTTGGTGTCTATGCTGCAGGTTAGAGTCGAAAGTTATTTTATCTGCTTTGACTTTTTGTTTAGAGACTTTGCGGAGATGTCAGATGTTTTGCCAGGCCTGCTGAGATTTGGTTTTTGACCATATATTCCATGCCTTATCTCTTTTTATCATGAATTGTCTAGCTTCTTTCATGAGCCAGGGGATAGGGTTGGATATGATTTGTTGTTTTCTTCTAATAGGGACAAGTTAGTTTAGTATGCTTAGGAATGAGCTATTACAGTTAATGACTCCATCATCAAGGGTAAGTTTTTAAGGATGTTCCGGTTATATTTGTAGAGGTAAGAAATGACGGTGCATATGTTAAATTTGGAGACGTTATGGACTTGATTGTATGCTATGTGCTTGTGGGAGTGATGTGTGTTTCTTAAGAGTGAATATCAATCTATGGTCACTCATTCTGTCAGACAGACAACTTGAGGTGTAGATATAGTTTGGAGTAGTGGGGAGAATCCAGTCTAAGGTTGAGTGTCTATTAGAACTTTTGTTTATTCTGATTATAGTACCGATTAATTGAGTGACACTGAAAAGATTTATGTTTAGGGTGGGAGATTTAGAATCAATACATAGTTTCTAGGTTGATGTTATGTGAAATCCAGCAGAGGATGTCTTTGAATAATGTAATGTTATCACTAGGTGGGATGTAAATAGCTACACTACAGATAGATTTGTTTTTAGTCATTTTGAGGATAGAGATGACTATTTCCTGCATTTGAAAAATTAGAGTGGATGGTTGTATAAGTAGTCAAGTCGAGCCTGTTATTGTAAATTATCGCTACACCCCCAGCCTTTTTATGCTGCTTCCTTTACTAAGGATATTGCATCCTAGGGGAGGATTTCCTGATTTGAAGTTTGGGGTATTAGCCAGGTTTCAGTGGTTACCAGTATATCGGGGTGTATGTTCCAATATGGGTATGCAAGTCATGTAACTTATTATAGATACGTATTAGATTTAGATTTAGTAGCACAAGGATATTTTTTCTGTTGTGAACATTTGGGAAGGAGAAGCCTGAGGCTACTGAGTTACATGTTTGTGGATTGTTTGCTGTGGGAGCAGCAGTGGGTGTTGAGCTAGTTTGGTGGTCATGAGGAGATCGGCCTGGATTAGGATGTATATCCCCACTGAGAGAGAGAGAGTAGATGTGATTTGAGTGTAGGGAAAATTCCATGTAAGCTTGCTTTTTAAAGTATAATTGCAAAAGTAGGGCTTGAACTTATCTTTGATGTAGTAGTATCTGAAACGTGTAGCAGGACATAATGAATACGCTGGGTGCTATGAGATGATAGGTTTGTGGAGCGGTGGTCAGGTGAGAGTAACTAGGGGTAGTAAGGAAGAGCAGAGGAAGACTAGAGTGGTATGATGTTGCTTGTGATAAGAGAGATAACAGTGCAGGAAAGCTGGCATGCCATCATGGCGTCTTAGAGGTGGATAGCATGAGGAGGCAAGGGTAGCATGTTGGATGAGTGTGGTAGAAGGTGACAATTGGGGTGTTAGAAATGGTTTGTGGTAGGGGGATTATAGTGGTATGAGATAAGAGAGGTAGTGTGGTGCTAAGTAGGTAATGGTTTTGAGATTGCAGTGGAATAGTTTTTAGTATGAAAAAGTGGTTGCTGACTGGTTGGAGTACTGAGGGTAGAGTTATTGCTGAATAAATGTAGATGTAATTAGTAGGATAGGAATTGGGGATAGGGTAGGGGAAGGGATTGAGCTCAGGCATAGTGAGTGTGAGCAGAACATGCCCAAAAACTGTAGGACACCTTATCTCAGGAAAAAAATCAGCAGTCTAGTGCTGTAAACAGTTAAGGATTAGCACATCTGATCTCCGCAGCACAAATGTATGTAGGAACAAATTGCTCTTGTTTAGAGAGTGTGCAAAAGAAGTTTTTAATGTTCTAAAAGTTTAGTTCTTATCCCAGATACTAATAGATGCACAGACCACACATCGAGAGCAATTATTTTCTGCTTATGTGCTGTAAGGAGTCTAAGATAGAAGGAATAGTGAAATTTTAAATTAAAATATTACAATAATGGTAAAAAAAAACAGGCAGTGAAATTTGGGCAGGAGGAATAAATGTGAAAAATTATTGCAGCAGTGTACTCTAGCTCTAATAATATTGTCTGGAATGCTAGTAAGTAATTCTAGCACCAATAATATTGTCTGAAATGCTGGTAAGTATAATCACATGATCATTATACAATGACTCCCCATTAATATTCCAAAACATGCACACTGATTGGTCAGCATGCACGTTGTAAATCAGACTTACACTAATGGAAAAAAGTCCAGTCACCCGGACTTTTTCCATTAGTATAAGTCTTTTTTTTTTCTTACAGCAATGGAGAAAGCAAGATCTCCGTTGCTTTTTAGAAAGTGTCTCACTATGTTAAAGGAGTTTAACATAGTGAGACAGCTTTAAAAAAAGCAAAAGAGAAAGGAAGATCTCTGTTGCTTTTTTAAAAGCTGTCTCGCTATGTTAAATTCCTTTAACATAGAGAGACACTTTCTAAAGTAACAGAGAAAGCAAGATCTCCGTTGCTTTTTAGAAAGTGTCTCGCTATGTTAAAGGAGTTTAAAATAGCGAGACAGCTTTAAAAAAGCAACAGAACTTTCTCAGTTGCTTTTTTTAAAGCTGTCTCGCTATGTTAAACTCCTTTAACATAGTGAGACACTTTCTAAAAAGCAACGGAGATCTTGCTTTCTCCGTTGCTTCAATCCACAGCTCTGATGTACTGCGTAAGCATACGCATACGCAGTACATCAGAACTGCCGCAGAATACCAGACAGCTGCGGAAGGACAGCAAGGAGGCATTATACAATGCCATTATTTAAGAAAACTAAGTATTTTTTTCTTAAATAATGTCATTGTATAATAGCAATAACCCACTTCTGGATGTGGGTAATGCTGGATTTACCCAATGTTGTCTTTGGCCACTCAGGCTTCACCCTCGTGACCAAACCACGCCAACCGTGGGTAAATCCAGCATTACCCACACCCAGGCGTGGGTTATTGCTTAAGTATTTAAGAGTTAAGAGATAATTCAAACAGCTAGCCCCAGCTGACTGACATACAGACACACACAGACACACACACACACACACACACACACACACACACACACACACACACACAGACACACACACACACACACACACACACACACACACACACACACACACACACACACACTCACACACACACACACACACACACACACACAATATAACTTATTTGCCATGTTTCACTTGTCAGGTCCTGGATAGAGCAGTTCAGGAGAGGTATTACGCTATCTGTGAATGGGTTTAGTAGTGTTGTCCCACAGATGAGTGTCACTATCTGGATGTTTCAAACATCCATGCTGCACGACCTTGTCAAAAGAACAGTTGTGACTTAGGAGCAAAATTGGGTATACAAACCCCACAACTCACCTAAGCAATGCTATATGCATTGATATCGAATGACAGTATTTTCAGTCAGCTGTGTATGCATCATTCACATTTAAATAAAGTACAACATAATCAGAAGAAGAAAAATGGAAAAATAAATGGAATAATGAAAGAGGAAAAAAAGAGTAGTTCGGTATAGTAATTAGCAAAAACAAGAAAGTGAACAGCGATAGCAGAAATAGGAAAAGCAAGGATGAACCAGGGAAATAAAGTATTCGCATGCCCAGAGTGAAAAAGATTAGAAATTCAAGGTTTAGTAAATTAGTGAAAAGGGTCAAATATAATAACCTACTGAAACCAGATGAGATGACAAGTCATTCGGTAATTGTCACATAACTTGTCGAGTTCAGCAGCATAGTGTTATTGTAAAGTGCGACTTACAGGATTGTATAAAGTGATCCATCTGTAAAATGTATAATGCTTAATTGTTGAGTGCATCCTCTTGAGTAAATACTGCTCAACAAATGCTATCAGTCTGTACACTGAATAATGTCATACAATGTTCATGCAATCAACTAAATTCAGATATGAGCTAGGATGATAGTTATAAATAATCTGGTAATCAGTCTACCTACCCAGTCAACAAATAAAAATAAATGAAATAAAAAAATAAAATGTGACATATGTCATACAAACTATGATCAATGGCTTATTCAACAGGAAAACAAGCTAGACCATCCATAGCTGCCATGAAACTGTATGTTTCTGGGGTAAGTCTAAAAGTCACCTGCTATCTTTGCCTGCAAAAGATTTTGCTCCTGAGGGTATGTAAAAAAAAAAAAAAAAAACATGAAAGGCAATTCTGATAAACTGCACTAAGTAATATCAAAAATAATGCTACATAAATATCCAGGCTATTGCTAGGTTGTCTGTTAGACTGGCCCAGGACCTATTTTCCATAAAGGTTCTATATTTCATTATTATGCCTTGCTTCATACTCTTTTGGTAGAGACTACAGATGTCAACAAATATATAATTTACTTTTGTCATGCTTGAAGTCATCTCTGGTTTTACTGCCTTCACCTTCCTGCAACCACATTACAGGATGTTATAGGTTCATAGATTCATAGGTGTGTACTAGGCTAATGGCCCGGGAGCCTTTACAATCCTAGCCCATAGGATTACCCTGGCATCGTGCCACCCGACCTTAGTTCCCAGTGCCTATGCCAAGTAGAGTCACTGGAGTAATCCCTGGGGTGAACTTTCTATTTCCCATCCACTCATCAAAATTTCTCTTGAAGAGGGCCAGTGAGGTGCTCTGCCTGACATCTATGGGAAGTTTATTCCACAGCATTACATGCCATCCATGCATTATGCTCTTGACCCGGCTAAGGTAGGCACATGATAAAATTTAAAAAGAAAGTGCGACTTAACTGCTGAGGTTTGCTGCTTCAGACTTATTACAGTTACTTGTTTATAAAAGACTGGTGACATTTGATTGCTAGATTAAACCAGATGACATTCTGAAGTCTATTTATGGAGACGATGAACTAGTGCCTGCAGTATGTTTGGAAATAGTATAGCATCATAAAGGGTTAAAGCACTCATCTTTAAGTCTAGAATGTAGGTTTGAAGCTTACATATCCTTCTTACAAATCAGGTGTAACAACAAATCACTCATTTGACTTCCATGTATGCGTAACACAATGTTCTTTTCTCTGACATAGTGTCCTGGTGACTGCACATAACATTGTTTTGACTCAATGCATCTTTCCAAGCTAAAAGGAATAAACAAATGTTCCCTTTTAAAGATTTTTCCTAGACACTAACATGCTTGCTTAGATGTTTGTCAATAAATGCCACTCCAAGGTTTCCAGGTTATTTGATCTGTGAGTCTCAGGAAATCAGTTGGTACCAATAAATGTCTTTTTTAGAAGCACTACGGATATGGCCAAATGTGAAAGCACACCAAATGCAGCCTCTGCCCTTTTAACAGCATTTACAAGGGATTACAACATCCTTTTAATTTCCTTTCTCTGTTGCTCAGGATGCTAGGTAGCACTCACCTTAATCATTTCCTGTAGCTGAGAGTACCTGCATGAACATCAAACTGATCATCTGTGGTATTCTGCCTACTAGCCCCAGCCTTGCATGTTGATAGCAAAGAAGCAGGCAGCACTGCACTAAATACATTTCCCAGAGATGAGAGATTGAAGCAGTTGTTGTATTTTCTAAAGAAAAAAAAACAGATATTAAATTTATTTAATTGAATCTTGTGTTCTGTTAATTTGTCTTGTTAGTTTTTCTTTTTGAAAGCTGTCTGCATGTGCCTTTTCTTTTACATATCATCTCAGAGGAATTTATTTTTGCTGTCCTCAGAAAAAAATGGGAATTATCTCAAACCCTTAAAATGATTATCTGCAGAGTGTGTGGATAGTGACAAGTAATTAACACCCACATTTCCAAGCAGTAGGTGAACAGATCAGAACCCTGGAAAGTATAAACACATTAAAGGAGTAACGTGCAATAAGGCAAATTATTAAAAATATAGTCTTGCTGGCCAAAAGAGGTCTTATTACTGATATCATCTCTGTATAAAAACATTCAACAAAATCCCATAGACCCCCCCCCCCCATCAAATGTAGAGCTACCACACGTCTCTTCCAGGATTTTTCATTCATATACATGAGTTGTAAATAGAGAATTAGGTTCTGACACTTATGTGCTGACCATGCAAAATCCAGTTAAATATTTGCTGCTTGCATGCTTCAAACACAGGGTCTGAGGTCAACACTATGGAATTGTAGGTGAGAATGTATTTTGCTGGTAAAAATTATTTTATTTTCCGTATATGGTACATTATAGACAAGCATTCCTAGCCAATGGGAGAAACATTTCCACTGTCTCAGATGCTCTTTATGTTATAAAAAATGTTTATACAAATTAGTAAAGAAACGTGCACATTGGGTAAACGAATACCAGTGAGTTATTACTGTTCTCGTTTGATCAATTATGTTTTATAACAATACTAAACTATGATTTCCGTTCACAACTCTCAATATGTAAGGCAAAACACTAAATAGTGCTTACCTAAATAAATGTGTGTACTAGTTAACTCATTAAGCACAAATTAAAAAATATATTGTGCTGGTCATATTATTAGCAAAGAAAAAGTCTTACACTTTTGGATTATGAGTCTTTCATCTGGAGACAGCAATCAACTCACTGTAGCCAAAAGAAATTTTCATTTCAAGAAACAAGACTTGTATAGTGAAAAAAACTTCAGAAAGCTTTCATAATGTTTTGGTTCCTCTACAAAATAATATAAAATTTCTAGTTTGCTTTTCTATTTCTTACTCTCACAGGAGAGGTTTATGCATTGATGACGATTTGTATGTTCTTCCTGCTCGTGATTATTATTATAAAAATGAGGATGGGCATGAAAAGTACACTTGTTTAAGTTGAACTTTCCATAACAGTAGATGTTAGAATGATCATTGCTGGAGCAGCTTTAGGTACTTGGGTCATATCCTGCCAAGGACATAACAACTGGCCAACTTCCAAAGCTTTAGGTCACCTTCCACATGCCCAAACTGTCAAACAGCTTGAGCTGACCTAAAGACAAGTCTGGGCACAAAGCCCATCAGAGTTTTCCTGCCAGTAGAAAAAGGGAGGCTGATCCCTGAAGGTACTATGCTGGGAACAACAAAACATAAATGCCCACACCCTGGCATAAAAAAAAACATAAAAAAACAAGGGGAGTGGAGGGAGGGAGTAGTTGCTGTAGCACTGATCATTCAAATATCTAGTGTTATGGTAAGTTCAACTTATCACAACTGCATTGTGCTCATCATAATGATCACTGCTGCAGTAGCTTTAGCTATATGGATAGATTTCCTCTCTATCAATATTTGGGAAGCAGAAGGAGAAGAGTCCAGGAACTGCTGGAGAATGGTCCTAGCAAAGCTTGATCTGGGCCTAGGGAAAGAATAAAGCTTACTGTGCTTTGTGATACTATGTACAGAGGACCAAGTAGCAGCTTCTGGAATATTTCTAGAATTGAACCCTTTCCAAAAAACTCAGATGAAGCCAAGGCCCTGGTAGACGGGGCCTTGACCCAGCCTGGAATACATTTGTTATGGTGAGCACAACAAAAGGTAATAGCCTTAGACAACCATCTGGTAATAGTCTCTTTTGACACAGGTTGTCTCTTCTTGCCTTCACAAGGAATAAACAACTGATCCAAAGATCTGAGAGATATAGGTCTGTCAAAATAGTACCTGAGTTGTTTGTGGACATCCAAGATGTAGAGTATTCTTTCTCCCTCATTTTTCGATCAGTAAAAAAAAAAGGAACATTGGATAGCTTGGCTTAAAACAAGCCTGGATACCACTTTAGGCATAAAAGAATGATTAGTTTTCAAAGAAACCCTTTCCCTATGGAAAATGAGGTATGGTTGACACATCATATGAACTTGCAACTCAGATACCCTTCTTGAAGAGGTCAGAGCAATAATTAACACTGTTTTTCATGTTAAGAACTTCAAGTCAGCCAGGTTAGCTGGTGTAAATGGAGCACATTTTAGCTTCTCTAACACAAAATTAAGATCTCAAAGAAGGGCCCCCAGTTTATTGGTGGCCTATTATGCAAATCCCCTTTCAAGAACATTTTGACATGAGACTGCCTTGAGAGAGAAGGAGCTATGTGCAGATATACAGGATAGAAACTCACATAAATATTGTAAAACCAGCAAACAAGTAGCCATGAATGGGTGCTGGTTATGATGTTGGCACCAACTAGAAAACCTTTTGTATTTTCTATTATATTATTTTCTAGTAGCAAGCTTTCCTGCTTCCATTAGAACCTGCTGCACGCCCTCAGTAACAGCTGTCTAAAGGGAATAATGATCTTATTAACCAGGCAGTCAGCTGACAATGATTGATGTCAGACTGTATCACATACCCCCTGTTTTTTGTGAGTAAATTCAGATTGTGAGGAAGCTTATGGCAATTGTCCCTCGCTGTTACCAAAATTAGAAAGAACCACAGCTACCTAGGCCAGAAAGGAGTCACCACAATGATCTTGAGAAATGTCTTCTGAATCTTCAGAAGCACCCTGGATATTAGTAGAAAGGGTGGAAAGCATCCAGGAGTATTCTTGTCCAAAGAAAAGTAAAGGCATCTGTCTTCCAGGCCTTCTTGCATAGAGTCCTGGAACAGAAACTTGCCAGTTGATTGCTCAAAGGGGAGGGAAAAGATTCTACTTGGAGAACTCCCCACAGATGGATCAAATGCTAGAAGACCTCCTGATTTAGTTTCTGTTCATAAGGGTCAACCATGGTCTTGCACAGCTTGTCTGACACACAGTTTTCTTCTGATGGAATGTAGGATGCCTGTATAGTGGGACTGTAATGTGAAGCTAACATGGCTGGTCTGCAAAGGGGGGTATGTTCTGGTTCTCCCTTGTTTGTTGATGTACCACAACACTCTGGTATTATCTGGAATCACTTTAAGGAGGTCCCAGGGCCAAAGATAGTTCAGAGTTGAGTGCCTTGAAAAAGGCCAAGCATCTCCTCAATATTTATGTGCTTGTGTCTGTCCTTGGTGACCCACACTGCTGCATATTTATCCCTCCTGGAACTGTTCCTCAAGCAAAGTCTGAAACATCTGTAGTGACTGACTGCTTTGGAGCAGGGAGGGAGAAGGGGAGACCTGGTTTTAAGGATATCTGTTGTCTTCATGAGACCCAAATTCCTGAAGTATTCCCTTGCAGTGACTGTCTGAGTGGAAAACCTTAGGAACACATCTAAATAAGGATTTTTTTTCCTGCAGAAGAAAAGCTCTTTGAACTGAGGTGTTTAGTTGACATCCCAGGAGCACACTCCTCTATGAGGGAGTCATGACAGACATTACACTGTTCTCTTGGAATCCCATCTTGTGTGAGAGATTTTCCACCCAAGAGATTCCTGACACTGACAAAACTCTGAAAAGATAAACAAGTTTTCTAAATATGAAAAATGTGGATACCCTATAAATTGCAGTGAGTTATAATTGGAGCTAGACACTATGTGAACAGTATAGGTGCATTAGATAGTCCAAAGGGTAAAGCAAATAACTGATAATGTGATCCAGCTGTACCAAACCATAAGAAATGTCTGAAGTCTGGATGCATAGGAATGTGATTTTAAGCATCTTATAAGTGTAGTGTTTTAGTAACTTGAAGGAAGAAGACGAGGTAACAGGTTGTGAACTGACATCATTTGAATTAGGGCACTACCATAAACAGGTTTAGAAAAGAAAGATCCAGAACTGGTCTGCAAGCATTTTCTTTCTTTGAGTCTGGTCTGGAGGAATTGCAATGATTCCCTGGAAGGGAATAATTTCCTCCCACTGCCACTTGTAACCTTGATGAATGATATTCAGAACCCATTTCTCTAAAGCAATCTGTTGCCAAAGAAAAAAATGGAAATTAAGGGGGCTACGGTGGCAGTAGGTCACAATGTCTTTTGAATAGGCATTCAGGCATATTGGATTGTCCTTGGTTTTGGAAGATTACAGACTTCTTTTTAGAACTACCTTGCCATTCCTTCTTACACATCTGTTTACCCGAATTCTTTTGAAACTGTTTATTCCATTGTCTGCCAAAAATGGAAGAGGAGAAAGAAAATCCCTGGGACGGTTTGGAAAAGGAGAGATGAAAAATATTTGGGAGTCCCTGGATCAACTTGGCCCTTTCATCACAGTTTTCAATCACCTATACAGCAGGGAAGCCAAACACTAAATCTCTATCCAAGGGAGATTTTAAAATCCCATTTTTAACATCATCTGGAAGGATCTGAGAATGCAACCATGCAAAAGTCCTTAAAACAGCATCAGTGACCATAGCCCTGGAAGAAGTATCAACAGTGTCAAACACACACTGCAAACAATGAGTTGTGACCTTGTGCAAAAGAAGAAACTAAGTTATTTAAAGCAGATTTTCCCCACAAGAAGAAACTGCAGATAAAGCATTCCTCATGCTTTCACAATTTGTCAGAACAAACTTCAACATATGAACCTGACAATTCAAAATTATGAAAACCAGAGTTGCAGAAGTATATACTTTTCCCCATACCTATCAATAATTTCCCATCCTTATCAGAAAGAGTAGGGCTGGAATTAACTAGTTTTATTAATTAATGCTTAGCCACAGTGAGATCAACTAAAGCTATAGCTGATGGGTCAGGTTTGGGAATAGTGTATTTAAAATTATAAAAGACTAAGAAATTTAATACATCCTATCTGCCTTTTTAGGGGCAACTCGCTGACTAACGAAAATAAAAAGCAGCAATGCACAGACACACACACACACACACACACACACACACACACACACACACACACACACACACACACACTTTACAGCTGACAAAACAGGAGGAATTCGTGTAGGTTATGGAAAATCCTTCTGAAATAACTCATAGTGTTTTCTGAGGGACTGAGAAATCCCAATGTTTTCTCACTGAAAACCCTGGCACTTTCTAGCAATAGTCTCAGAGAAAAAGAAACTCCCACAATGAGAATCAGAAACTGAGCTTTCCTCTGAGTCTAAAACAGAAATCTGAGGAAAAATTCTGAATCTGTCCATGCATCTTCCTGTTCAGATTCAGAATTTGGAATCTCTTCAAGAAAAGAGGAATCCTTCTTTCACCACAAGAAGGATCAATAGCCTGAATTAAGTCCTGTGCCAGAGCCAATAAACTATTTCTTTCTAAAGAAAACTGAGGAGGAGTATATACATGCTTGGTTTTCTGTTTCTGACAGGAAAAATGGGGCCAACTATGTTGCTAATGGTAACAGCTGTTTCCCCAGTGATGGGTACAGCATTCTGGCACACCAGGGAAACCTTCCCTGTTTCCTCTCTCAGGACCAACAAGGGTGTCTCTCCCTTGCCCTCTGAGAAGACTCCCATAGCCACAGAGGATGTCTAACCTCTGGTCCATAGTGGTTGTAGCTGCTACACCAGAGGGATCCAGGGTAAAACATTAATGGTCTGAGGTACAGCAAATGGCCACAGCAGAGTCACCTACCTGTGGCTGAAGCAAATCACTAGCCTGCTGTGGTGACAAAGGTTATTTGTTGTGGTGACAACTGCTGTTTGCTTAACTTTCTTTGTGTGACTGAAAGAAGGACCAACCATGGGGCCGGGAGTCTGTTACATGGTTAAGCTGAAAATGGTACCTCTTTCCCAGGGAAGACAAGCAGCAAATGCTGGCAAAGCTACCAGTCCAAAAAGGTTACTTTTTTGACAGTAAAAAAGACCTTTCAAACACTATAACAGCCCCACCAAGGAAAAATGAACACAATTTCCCCACAGAATACACATTTTCAGTTAAACACTACTTTTAAACTGACAGAAAAAAATGAGTGCTCCATTTAAAAGTGCATTACAGTCTTGACACAATCAATTAAAACACAACACTCCTACCTTTAAAATTATTTTCCTCAAGAGGAAAGTAATAAAATATCAACACATTTAAGAAAATGGAAGTTTTTTTTGTCCCCCAAAGGGAACTTATCTGCCCAGCAAATGAAGGTATAAGCCAAATGACAATCCTCAAAAGCCTCAGAGGTGTGTAGTCTTCAGCAGCAGTAAAGCTCTTAAGGGCTTCATGCCCAATCTTGTGTTTTGGTCAGCTCAGCTTGAGCTGCTTGGGCTCATAGAAGGTGTTCTGAAACTTTGGAAGATGGCCAGCTGTTATATCCTTGGCAGCATATAACCCATATAGCTAAGGCAACTGCAGAAGTGATCAATATAGTGAACATCTGACAAGGGAAGTGTGAGAATGAAGTAAATAACCCGCATTTATTCGTAGAATCATATAACAATAGAATGTACAAGACAACTAATCCATGTGACCATTTACATATCCACTCTTAGATCTTACCTCCTATTTCAAGGAACAATAGACTAGTCATGAGGGGGTGAATATATAAAATTTATGAACACCCATCCATCTTTATTCTTTTATAAAGAAGGCAGAAAATCACATTGGTGATTTTGAGAGAAAGTTTGTTCCAGAAAAGAGGGAGTTATTGCATGACAGTTCCTTTTCTCTGCTGTAAGTTGTTTATTGCTGAAACAGGTTCATTTGCCCAATGGACTGTCTGACTTTTTTGAAGAAATAAAAGGTTTTGGATTTCTAGATCCTTAATGGCCCAGATCTCAAGAAACTGATCACCCCTAAGGAGTCTGTAGGACACTCAATACAAGGACAGGTCTACAGCCTCTCCTAGTAGTTCAGATCTTTTAGACTCATGATCTTTTTTTGTCATGAACCTTTGGTGTCTCTCTAACTTCTTGATATGTTTAGTGAAATACATCCGAAAGGAGGCATTGTATTAAATGGTGGGCTTGATCAGTGCAAAATACAGAGGGGAAAGACATCTTCAGCAATGATCTTTCAAAAGCATTGAAGGCATATCTCAACTGTACAAAACTGTAATCAAAAATTGGCAACAATACATTTCTCTGAAATTAATATTTTATACAGGGGGCAAGCCCACCATGCCCCTGACACTTTATATAATCATTGCTGAGGTCACCATTACTCACACAGAAAAACAAATGCATGATGTAGTCCCAAGAACCAAAATCTACTGTACCATTTTTCATTGTATCGCTAACGTTTTGTACCTTTAAGGCTTTCTAAGTCTATGCCTTGGTAACTGTTGGATGCACTAATAAATGCCCCTCTCCTTTTCCTGGATTAGGAAGTGGAACATCTGCAGGCTTATTCACCTGCTGATTCCTCTCCTCACACTGACAGGGAAGAATAGTCTTCCCTTTGTGTCCACAAATCTTTATCACGGAGGAGTCTTTCAGTATTGTCACACAATGTATCACACTGAGAATGATGGACTAGTTTCCAAGCCAAGTTTGTCCTTCTGAATAACAGGATATTTGTTTTTATCACAATGAATGCACACCACTTCTATAGCTTTATTTGTATTTCTTTTCCTTATATGCATACTGTCCTTTTATAAGTTCTCTGCCATGAAATTGAGATAATACTCTTAATTAACTTGGTAAGTGCACACTAGTAGAAAGCAGTCGCAACCATCCAAGCAGACAATATCACATTCTAGAGGTATAACATTATGTGTGCCATGCTTTCTATAGCTCTCACATGTATAACAGTATTACTCTCACTAGTACAAACTGTTGCAATTGACCATTTTTTCCACATATTAAATGAGTAGGTTTACAGATGAAACTTTGTGTTTGTTACAAAAAATTGACATAATTTTTACTACAGGTCCAGATTGTTCTGTTGCATACATAATCAGACAATAAAGCTAATACTGAAAAAAATTAACTTTTCAGCATTCAAGTTACTGAGCCCTTTCACTAAAGAAGAACAAAACACAAGCAGGGAAAACTAATTCTGCAGGAATGATTACTCTTGATACTGGCATACAAATTATTAAAATAGACTGTTGTCAAATCTTCTTATGCAAGATCTGTGTCACAGATCACTTTTCAGTTTTATTAAGGGTAACAAAACAGAATTCAGGCTGATATTGCTTGCTTAAACCATGGCTTATTAAGTTAAACAAGACATGAGTGCTTTTTCTACTGAAAGTTTGATATTTCTCCTACAATTCTTCTAGGCTCTATACTAGTAATTTTAGGTATAATATAAATGCATCACTGTGATTCTTCCTTCCTTGCCAATAACCCCTCGGTACCACAAATGGATCATTATTGTACTTTGTTTCCTCTTCTGTCATTATTACCCTACCCTAATTCATATGTCAGAATTCTACCTCTGCCTAAATCTCTCTGCCAGTATGGACCCAGAAAATAGTAGTAGCACGGGTCCTGCAGGGGACAGTTCTTGGAGTTAAGTATTGTGGTCTTCAGTGTTTTGGTTTTTTCACATTATGGTCTCATGATTTTGATTTTCAGGAATTTGTGTTTCAACATTTTTATAGTAAACCATATATATATATATATATATATATATATATATATATTTATTTACTGACATTTGTTGACCTGGAAAGTCCACTGGGTCAGAAATCCATTTTCAGTGGTGGCCCGGGGAGAAAAGCTCCACAATCAGTAAAATAACATCAGATTACAGAGGACAGGTAGTTATACAATTTTAGAAATAAACACTTTAAACTATAAAAACAAATATAGACAACA
This sequence comes from Protopterus annectens, assembly GCF_019279795.1. NCBI lineage: Eukaryota > Metazoa > Chordata > Ceratodontiformes > Protopteridae > Protopterus > Protopterus annectens. The sequence goes on from NC_056751.1 coordinate 685,006,505, forward strand.
ATTATCACATCATAGAAAACTTTTTTACAAATACTGTAGCACCTTCTATTTAACATAGAGGTGAAGGTAAAGATATTTTGTAGAAAAAGAGAAATTATATTTAATTCAATTTAAGTACTTTGCCTTAAAACTGAGATATATATTAGTACCTTCTCACTATATATATATATATATATATATATATATATATATATATATATATATATATATATATATATATGGGTCTACTTCACTTGCGGATATTTGGTTGTTTGTGCTTCCAAGAACCCAGTAATTCCCACCCATGTCTCTCATAGACAGGGGCAACAAGTAAAATGTCCGAACATGTCCTTATTCTGCCTGCTTCTGGGTTATTCATAAATGAAATACAAGGGCTAAAAGCTACCATAGGAATGTAAGGCTAGGCTTCTTGAGACAGTCACAGATCAAAAGCCTAGTAATTAACTATGAAACTATGAACCTATAAGAATATTTGTATTTTACCAATAAAATGCCTCAAAACATACTAACCAGTGTAGAAACTCTGCAGAATCCAGAAAGTTGTAAAGAAGCTAGATATACTAATTAGTATAGTAAATCTAAACCATCCTTTCTTTTTTTTTTGTTATAAATGATACACAGTCCAATAGATTTGGTCTGAATCCCCATATAGTAAAAAAAAATTCCAGTACAGAATTATCTATCTTAGTATGTAACATAAATCCATCCAAGTTGAGACAATTTAGCCATGTTTCTGCAATGGCCAGCATATCTGGCTTGTAGTGATACACTCTGGCTCATAGGTTCATAGGTGTGTACAAGGTTAATGACCACAAGGCCCTTTTTAAGTCCAGCCATGCATTCCAAATCTCTGACAAGTTCTGGTACCCTTGATAAGTGTAAGCAGGGGCTTGGGAGATGATACAATTACAAGCAGGTCCTGGAAGATGAACCATTTGCGGACTCCCTGTGTCCATTAGAGATATAAGTACCAAACCAAGGATGAATCGCATGTTCCCTATCCTATTATCCACTTTACGCTTCAATTGGTTAAGGAGCCACTCTGCTTCACATGGAGGGGGAGCCTGTTCTGATGAAGGCATAGTCTCCAGCATGTCCTACTTAAATCACAGGCAGTGTTTAAATCTTTAGAACAGGTAATTCTGGTGCTGTTTATTTTATGGGTCTGCAGGAGGTCCGTTGAGATGATGGGGTTTTACAATGCCTTGCATGCAAGGCATAGCTCTACCCTCAACAGCCTGTAGGAGACAGAATACATGAAGAGGGCTTTGAGGTGGTCAGCACATGGCATGCTACTTATGTCCTAAATTCTTTTACTGAGGAGCCTCTATGATGTTCCAGTTGTTAGATGTGCCTGATTGCCATTATGATAGTTACAAGGGTGGATGACTTCCCAAAGGATACCATTATGCATTTCTTGGCATTTAGTTTTAGTCCATGGCTCTCTCACAAGTCATTTGCCTATGTCAGCCCTTTCTGGAGAGCAGTAGTGTCAGTGGGGGATTCTATGACTACTCCTAATTTGGAATTGTCTACAAATTTAGTCAGCCAGAAACCCTTGACATTATTGGCCTTGACTTCAAAGAAGTAAATGACAAAAAGCAGCAGTCCTATGACCAATCCTTGAGGGATTCCATTTATGACTGGCCTCTTTGTAGAGGAGGACTCCCCAGTTCTAACTTCCTGGGCCCTGTCTGTGAGCCAGCTGGCTATCAACTGGGTGACATAAGAATTTGTACCTAACCTTTCAGCATGACAACAATGCCCAAGTGGGATATTGTGTCAAATGCCTTGGGCTAGTCAAGGTAGGTAGTGCAAACCATTTTGCCCTCATCCATTGCCTTAATGGCCTTCACAAAGAAGTCTATCAGGTTGAGTAGGCATGACCTGCCCTTGACAAAACCAAATGGGGCTAGGTTCAGTGTTTGGAGGTTTCATATGTCATTAATGATCATTTCCATGATAATTCTTTCCATGGCTTTGCATACGAGACTAGTGAGACTTATGGTCTGTGTTCCAGGGTCTGCAGATTGCCCACCGTTGGGCAGAGAAATGACAGTTCTAGTTCTCCATTTATGAGACACTAAGCTTGTTTGGAGGCTACAGTTAAATAGTAATTCCAGAGGGTCTGATAGGTCATGTTTCATGCTATTTAGAAGGCATCCTGGGATATTGTCTGGGCCCATTGATACAATGTTCTTAGCCTTAGAGAGAGTATTGAGGATCTGTTCCCTAGTGATAGCAAGGGGAGTTATATTTGATGGTATTTCCTTAGGGGAGTTTGAGGGACAAGAGAGGGGTAAAGTTAAAGCTGAATTTGTGGGCCAGTAAGTAGCTATATCTTCTGGCTCAGTATAGGTGGCTCCATTTGCAATGAGCTCAGCACACATATTGCCTTTCATGTTGCAGATAGAGCTAAAGAATGCCTTGTAGTTGTCCTTCACCTGGGAGGCCAGATTTACCTGATTTTTGGCTTTGGGTTGAAATTTGGAGATTTTTGTGGTCAGGCTCCACATCTTTATCTAAATAACTCTGACAATAGTTTGGCAACTCCACACACTGTCCATTGGTGAAGTTAGCAGGACTAGCTCAGACCTCAGAATGCAAGTGATTATTTACAAGCCTTGAAAAGTGTTCAGTAGATAAAGAATACATGAATATCATTTGACAAACTTCTGGAAACAAAATGACTGACATTCCATCGGTTACAAACAAATCATCAAAGCATCAACATCTGTTCAGATTGGCAACGCATGTGCTATCAAATCTTTTGTCATATAGAAACAGCATCATAGAATCAACATCATACATATTTATTATGGAGACAAAGACCTGGCAACCATCATACAGGGACCTCTACCACTTTCACTCCTGAAAAAAATATATTTATATGATGGGACAGATGGGTGTTTTAATCTTTATAATAGATCACATAAAAATCAGAAGCTGTGAAATAAACTCAAGATTAGATTTACACACTATAATTAATATTAATAGAAATTAATATATTACTATAAAATCTATTGTATGCCATCTATGTTCCTACATAAGCTTGAGGATTTCCTGACTAAACTCCAGGATATAAAAATCATGAAAATACTATCCTTACAGGAAGACTTTTAAATTCCCAAAATTTGGATAGGAAATTACTGAACAGTAAATAAAATATCTAAATATTAATTGATTATCTTAATCAAAACAGACTGCAAAAAATAGAAGAAAAATTCAGCTAAAGATTGTAATATCTTAGATTTCATGCTAACAAACCTCTAAATTTAACATAGATCATGATATCATCAACTTTAACCTAAGAGGTTTTAAAATCAGACTCATTTGCAAATCATTTCTAGACTTTGCTAATGGAAATTGTGATGTAATAAATGTCCTGTTCATGAAAATAGACAGGGATACTTTCCTCAAATATGTCTGTTCAGAACACTGTCAATCAGTTCGATGACATTATTAGCTCCTGCAATAATGGGCAGATGGACGTACACAGATACACAGGTTAATTTAACAAAGATAACCTTTGGTGGCTTCGCAAAGATACACAAGAGTAGGAAGAAATACTTCTGTCGCTGCTTCTTCCTTCCTCTACTACTTATACCTACTAACACAATGAAGAGGTTAAGGTGTAAACAGCTCTACCTCCTTCTCCGTGTATAATATGAATTTGTATAAAGTTATTCTCCCATGTGTTTGAATATTGTATGTAACTTAATTATGCTTAAAACCTTTTTTGGATCAGTCATATTTGAAAACTGTTATATATTTGTCATTTATTGAATTTTACATCTCAGTATATTCTTTTTTACTTTGCTTCTTCCATTTTTTTCATAAAATTGTATAAATATTTTGGAACTTTTCTCCTCGGTTCTCTACTGAAAATAGGCTTGAGCTCAGTTGGACCAAAATAAAAACAAGTCAAGATTTTGTTTTATGTTTTATTTTTTTATGTTATTATTATTATAAGATCTTACATATTTAAGTATGAGCTCTGATTGGTCTCAAAGACTGAAAGCAGTTATAAGATGTATAATTAAACCACTGAACTGCATCAGAAAATTGAATGGAAAAATGTGAGACTATATATCTATAAAATATAAAGTGATTGTCCAGCTATACATCACAGCATATCTGCTCACAGAAAAATTGTGCAAGCTTAATAATAAATAAGGAAATATGTCAGAATGTTATACAAACAAGTGAAGTCACCCCTTTTATATCTGCAGACATGGTAACATCTGCCACAAGAAAAAAAAAACTCAGCTTTCATTGGACCAGACAACGTATACCTCTTGGTTTTGTACACAGAATCAACAAAACATTTTTGAAAACACAAATGGCTGCTGAGATTTCTTCAGTTTTAATAGGTTAACTTTAATAACTTCTGCAACTTTCATCACTTGGCAAGAAATAGGTACTGAGGTTCCCTTCTGAATAAGAGCACCACCAGGAAAATAAAAAGAAGTTACCTTGGAAATCAGAACCACCTCTATTGTGGTATGTGTGTGTGTGTGTGTGTGTGTGTGTGTGTGTGTGTGTGTGTGTGTGTGTGTGTGTGTGTGTGTGTGTGTGTGTGTGTGTGTGTGTGTGTGTGTGTGAGACTGTGTACTATGTTCATAGGTAAGTACTACGCTATCTTCCCAAGGGCATTTACAAGCCTAGCCAGAATGTGCAGAATGTGTTGGCTTTCGCCACTCCCTTAGATTAGTTCCCTGTGCCACTGTCCAGTAGAGCCACTGCAGTTATCCTCGCGGTAAATTTTCTGTTTCCCATCCACCCATCAAGGTTTCTCTTGGAGAGTGTTAGTGAGGGGCTCTGCCTGATGTATATTGGAATCCTGTTCCAAAGCATGGGGAGTCTCTGGGATAGGAATCTATCCCTCCAGCATGTCCTATTTAATTTTGTGGTGAGGTTTATATCTCTAGAGCATGTGGCTCTCCGGGATTTGTTTTTTTTTTAGGTGGAGCATGTCCATCAATTCTGGGTTAGACATGGTCTTGTATGTCAGGCAGAGATCACCTCTGAGTAGGTGGTATGCAACTGAGTACAGCTGGAGTTTCTTGAGTCGGGCTGCTTAGGGCATCTGTTTGAGGCCAGTAATCCTCTTGGTGAGGTACTTTTGTGGCCTTTTCAGCTGCTGCAGATGTCTTGTAAGGTACATCCTAAATGGAATGTTGTATTATATGTTGGGTCTAATGAGTGATGAGTAGAGAGGCACAATAACCTATTTTGTTCTAGATGCGAACCCTTTTGTGATTAGGTGGGCCACATAGAAGGATTTTCTAACTACCTTGGCAATATGTTTATCAAAGGAGAGATTACTATCTACTTGGGTCCCCAGATCCCTTATTACCTTTTCTGTATTTAGGGGACTATAACCTATGTGGTAGTTTGTGGGTACTTTGTTTTTTCCAAAGGGGATGACTATGCACTTTTTGGCATTAGGCTTGAGGCCATGATTTTGACACCAGGTATCAGTCTCAGTGAGACCCATCTGGTGGGTGTCTGTATCAGCCGGAGAATCAATTATGGCCCCTAGTTTGCAGTTATCTGCGAACTTGGTCAGCCATAGTCCTCCTATGCTTGCCTGTACCTCTGAGAAGTATATACCAAACAGGAGGGGTCCTAGGACTAAGCCCTGGGGGATGCCACTTGTAACCGGTTTCGAGTCAGATGTAGAGCCTCCAACTCTCATCATGTGGGTTCTATCCATGAGCCAGTTGGCAACCCATCTCGTGACATAGGAGTTTATGTTCAAGCTGGTGAGCTTGTCTATAATGCTAGAATGGGGAATGGTGTCAAAAGCCTTTGCGAGGTCTGGGTAGGCTGTGTGGACCTCCTTTCCCTTGTCTAATGCCTTGGTAACCATCTCAAAGAATTCCACCAGGATTAGGAGGCATGATCTGCCCTTAACAAAGCCAAACTTGGTAGGGTCCAAGGTTTGGAGGTTGCCAATGTCTTTGGTAATGAGTTCCATGATGATGCGTTCCATAGCCTTGCAGACCAGGCTAGTCAGGCTTATAGGGCAATAGTTCCCAGGGTCTGTTGTGGCTCCACCTTTGTGGAGCGGGATAACTGTTGCTGTGCACCACTCTGTGAGTATGTAGCCTGTAAAGAGGCTGAATTTGAACAGTATGTTAAGGTGAGGGGTTAGTTCATTATGGAGCTCTTGTAAGACACAGCCTGGGACACCATCCGGTCCCACTGAAGCTGTGTTTTTGGCTTTGGATAGGGCTGTTTTAACCAATGTGTCGGTGATTGATGGGGCCCTACATTCTTCTGGTATGGTTATGGGCCCTTTAGGGTGTGAGAGGGGGGTGAAGTTTGCACTAAATCTGTCTGCCAGAATGTTGGCAATATCAGTTGGTTCAGTGTATTTTGTGCCATTCTGCACTAACTCAGAGCAGATCTGAGAGTTTCCACTTAGGTTCTTGACATAGCTAAAGAACACTTTTTGGTTATCTTTGGAGTCATTGGCAATTTTTCTTTCGAAACTAGCCTTGGATGATTTAATGAGGGATCGCAGTTTCTTGCTGATGCTGATCAGGGATGCCTTTCCTTCTTGAGATTTTACTCTTTTCTGTACTAGTTTCCTCCTTCTGTTGTATAGCTTGTTTATGGCAGGGGTCCACTAGACAGGTTTTCATTTCTTGGAGGAGTGAGTCTTGGTTTTACTTAGGATAGCACGATCCATGCATTCCTGCAGATGCTCATAGACTGCCTTTGTAAAGGTTTCAGCAGCTTGGACAGCATTGTCCTTTAGCATGGGGGCTGTGAACCTTTCCACCTCAGTCTTAAGTAACGTGAAGTTTGCTTTTGAAAAGCTTTTCATGATGGTTTCCTTGATTGGGGGTGGGTGCAGAATGTGGATATCCAGAGTGATTAGACTATGGTCTGATCTAACCAGCGAGGGGTTGACGTCCAGTGTGGAACACTGGTCACCCATGTTGGTGATGACCAGGTCCAATCTGTTGTTCCCTCTGGTGGGGGTGTTGACCAGTTGATCCAGGGCATTCAAGTTTATAAATTCTAGGAAGCGTTGGGCAAGGGAGTTAGTACTTGAGTAGTTCTCACAGTTTATGTTTGGGTAATTGAAATCACCCAGTATTAGGGTGTTTGGTAGGACCTTCATATTTCCCAGTGTCTCCAGAAATACGGAATGGGGATCCTGGGCCATGGTGGGTGATCTGTAACAAGCTACAATTTGGATTGCAGTTTTGCCCATTGTTAGTTGCACATGGATGATCTCTGATGCATTGTGCTGCGCCACTAACCTAGAGGTGTGGGTATCCTTGATGAATATGGATGCAATTGTGTTTCAGTCCTGGTTCTGTGACCAAAAGGTATGGTATGGTATGAGTTATAGCCTAGTAGTGCTGGGGTGCTCTCAGGAGCCTTAAACCAGGTTTCTGCTACTGCACAGATGTCAATGTTCTCCATACTGAGGAGTGCCTCGAGTGCATGCATTTTGAGGTTTAGACTTAGCATTACCCTCAGTTTTTGGTTACTTGTGCTATTTATGGTGGTGGGTTTGTCTTTTGAGCCTATGGGGGCGGCAAGAGCTTTGGCCAGTATTCAAAAGCCTAAGGGTGACAGGTGCAAGCCATCTCTTGCGAAGCAAAGTGGCTTGTCGAGCATGTCATCCCAGGTGGACAGATACTGGATCCCCTTTGAATGACACCAGAAACTTAGCCAATTGTTGAAATTGATAATTTTTATCTTTATATTGTGGCATCATTCTTGGTGAGGGCAGGATGCTACTCAGGGTCAGGGTCATACCGGCCTGGGCTACATGATCAGAGAGCTCTTCCATGTCTCTTTTCATGTAGTCCAGGGAGATACATCTCAGGTCATTCACGCCAACATGGACGATGACAGAGTTGTATTTGTACTTGTTTTGGAGTGACCTCAGTGCTTGTGTTATGTGATGGATCCTGGCACCTGACAGGCAGCTAACTGTAACCCTCTCCTTGTCCAGCCTAGTTAGTGGGACATCAGTGTGCCTGACTATAGAGTCACCTATTACTAGTGTGTTGGGTATGTTATTTTGCGTTAAGGGCTGTGATTGTATGGCACACTGATTATGTGAAGTATGTTTTTCACGGTTGGTGATGGGCTGTGGTGGTTGCTTGGATATCTGCTTTGTAGGTCTCTGTTGCTTTTGCAGATTTTTATTTAGAGCCTCCGAGTATGTTTTTATGTATTTGTTATTTGCCAGTATTGGTTTATTAGGTCTATGTGACACTGGTGGTGTGTTGCAAGTATTACCCTTCTCCTCTTGACTGTCAGTTCCATTCTTGGATTGAGAGAGCTTTGCCTTCAGTTTGGCTGTATAATTGCATCTCTCACATATATTAGTGTTTGGTGGTAGGAGGAGAGGGTTGTCTGTGTACATGAGGCAGGTGTAACATTGCCTCAAAATGCCCAGATTCACCAGTTGGACTGGAGAGTACACCAGAAACTGCCCTTTGGGCATGCCTGTACAGGTAGAGTAAGTTGTTTTTCTGATTGGCCAGTGGGGATGAATAGAGAGCCTTGTCCTTCTGGACAGTATAGGGGGGGTCTAGTGCTAGGGTTAATTAATGCTTGCTATGAGTTTTAAGCAAGTGCTTGACTGTGAAATGAATGGTTTGAGTGCTAAAGTTGAAGACTTGTCTAGTTCCAAGGGAAAAATTGAAGAGTTGACTTTGTAGAGCCGAGAATAGTTCAACTCTAGCTAAACAGCGCTGCCCGGTGCACAAAACCGCACAAATGCAGTTTTTATAGCAGGGAAGTAAAAGAGATAGAAATTAGCCCAAAATGGCCGATAAACTACTAACTTCTGGGCAGAAACCACTCCTCCAGGGATAGATAGGCTGCTTAAAGCTGCCCTCTCTCACAGGTGAACAGAGAAACTTCCTTCTATCCAAGTAAGGTATGGGCAACACAGAAACTTGTAACACAGCCTGGATTCAGCAATAATCTGAAAACTGGACTATACTAGTTCAGAAAGGTGTGAAAACGTATATTTTTGTTTTTATTTTGCTTTTTCTTTCAGAAAATAGAGCAGATACAATCAAAAGTAGCCCAAAATGGCCAATAAACTACTAACTTCTGGGCTGAAACCACTCCTCCAGGGACAGATAGGCTGCTTAAAGCTGCCCTCTCTCACAGGTGAACAGAGAAACTTCCTTCTATCCAAGTAAGGTATGGGCAACACAGAAACTTGTAACACAGCCCTGGGTTCAGCAATAACCTGAAAACTGGACTATACTAGTTCAGAATGGCGTGAAAAGGTATATTTTTTTGTTTTTATTTTATTTTTTCTTTCAGAAAATAGATCAGATACAATCCAAATTAGCCCAAAATGGCCAATAAACTACTAACTTCTGGGCTGAAACCACTCCTCCAGGGACAGATAGGCTGCTTAAAGCTGCCCTCTCTCACAGGTGAACAGAGAAACTTCATTCTATCCAAGTAAGGTATGGGCAACACAGAAACTTGTAACACAGCCCTGGATTCAGCGATAATCTGAAAACTGGACTATACTAGTTAAGACAGTAAGACAAGTGAAAAGTATAATCACTCCAAGTTTTTTGTTTTTTTGGGGTTTTTTTCAGAAAATAGAGCAGATACAATCAAAAGTAGCCTAAAATGGCCAATAAACTACTAACTTCTGGGATGAAACCACTCCTCCAGGGACAGATAGGCTACTTAAAGCTGCCCTCTCTCACAGATGAACAGAGAAACTTCCTAATATCCAAGTAAGGTATGGGCAACACAGAAACTTGTAACTCAGTCCTGGATTGAGCAATAACCTGAAAACTGGACTATACTAGTTCAGAAAGGCGGGTAACAAGTATTTTTGGGTTTTTTTCTGAAAATAGAGTAGATACAATCAAAATAACACTTTAAATGCACAGAAAAGGCTATCGCACTTTAGTGTGTAGCCTACAACAGTTAAACAGATTTAAAAACACAAAAAATGAATTAATTAATTCAAGGCAGCAAAATATATAATAATATGTAGCATATAAAAAAACTTTTTTTTAAAAAAAAAAAAAAATTTTGTATTTTTATTTGTAAAGACAAAGAGCAGAAAGAAAAAAAAAAAAAAATAGAAAAAAGTCACTTAATCACCTCTGTCTACTCTTGCTTGTGTACTCTGGCAGAAGAACACTTGGAAACTTGCTGAAAAAACTATAAAAGTGCAAAAAAGTGTAAAATGTAGATTTTAGAGAGGGAAATTAGCCCAAAATGGCCAATAAACTACTAACTTCTGGACTGAAACCCCTCCTCCAGGGACAGATAGGCTCCTCAAAGCTCCCCTCTCTCACAGCTGAACAGTGAAACTTCCTTCTATCCAAGTAAGGTATGGGCAACACAGAAACTTGTAACACAGCTCTGGATTCAACAATAACCTGAAAACTGGACTATACTAGTTCAGAAAGGCGGGAAACACGTTTTTTTTGTTTTTTGTTTTTTTAAGAAAATAGAGCAGATACAATCAAAACAACACTTTACCCAATTAACCAGTTAAAAAGCTCAAAACTGAGCCCTGTTCCAGCAGTCTTCAATCAGACAAGTTCTAACTGCACAGTCCTGCCACTAGGGTACAGAGAAACCTTCTCCAAAATAGACGGCCTGGATCAGTGCATAAGTTATACAAACAAAGCTAGATCCAGCCAGCCTGAATCTAGTCTATGCTACAGCAAACAAGGCATACTGATGTCAGAAAAAAACAGTTCAAGTAAGCATGTGCAATAAGCCTTTAACCAGAAATTCCTAGCTCAGAAGGGCAGAATCTAGCCTCTCCTCCCACAAGAGTGCAGACCACAAACCTTCTTAATGTAAAATAACTGGCCTGAAGCCCAAGTGCTTAACCCAGAACTAATAACACTAACTAATAAAGATTCTAGTTGTCTACTGATGTACTATGTTCTTCATCTGTAAATATGTTTGTAATTAATTGCTATGTTAAACTGTTAATCGCTATGTAATCCAATGTAACTACTGTCTGTTTATTTTAACTGTGGAGTTTTTCTCCCCGGGCCTCCGCTAAAAATGGACCTACGTCCAGTCGGACACTCCCAGTCAACAAATGTAAATAAATAAATAAATAAAATAAAAAATAAATAAATACACTTTTAGAATAACAGACACTGAGCCTTCAATCAGCAGTTCCCAACTTAGAAGGATGTACGCTACCTGTCCTGCCACAACAGTGCAGACCACAAACCTTCTTAATGTAAAACAACTGGTTTGAAGCCCAAGTGCTTAAACCAAGGGCCTTAGAATAACAGTTACAATTTAATCAGGCTACTAACAAGCAGTAATAAAGGCAGCAGAATAAATTCAATTGAGTACTTTTAAGAAGAGGCAAAAGCAAAATAAGGTAATAAAGTAGGAAGAAACACAAATACAGTAAATCAGAGGAAGTGCAAATTTCTTTTTTTTTTTTTTTTTTTGGAGAGGGAGGAAACAGAGCAGATTAAGATACTATAGGGGAATGTCCTTCCCAAGTGTTCTCTCTGTACACCGCAGAGAAGATGGGACTGGTAGGAGTATCTGAAATCAAAATATGATCTCACTTTACTCAGTTGAGTGAGCAAATGAGATGGGTCCAGGAGGAGTGTGCAAAAACATATTTACAGCAGGGGCGGGCAATTTCAAAGCCCCCAATATTAACACCACAACAGGAAACAGGGAGAGCGGGTGAGGAACTAACTGCAGAGAGACAAAGACACAATATTTACTGAATCAGAGACACAATATTTACTGACTCAAATCTTAAATAACTGCAGAGAAAAGTATACTTAAATCAGCTTGTGTTTAGTTGATATATGCAGACAAGTCTCAGTAGCCAGCAACTCCGATTAAAATAATTACTAGAAATGTAACCAACAAAGATTTTAATGCTAGCAGAAACCACCAGGTTAACTAATACTAACACAGAAATTTCAAAGCAGTCTAGCAACTTTCAATGAGCCCAGATGGCTACACTTTTTCACACTTCAGGCAAATTAACTGCAGAGAGACAGAGACACAATATTTACTGAATCAAAGTCACACAATATTTACTAACTCAAATCTTAAATAAGTGCAGAGAAAAGTATACTTAAATCAGCTTGTGTCCAGTTGATATATGCAGACAAGTCTCAGCAGCCAGCAACTGTGCGTTGGGGGTGTGGGCTGTTATACCTGCACACTCCCATGGACTAACAAGCAACTCCTGCAACATTGTTGAGATGACACTAGACACCATGGATAACTCTTACATAGTGCTTTAAGGGCACTTAACAAAGACGTGGGTCACAGGAAACACTTGGCACCAAGACAACTCTTGCCTTGTGTGTTAATTTAAGGGCACTTATAAAAAAAAAAGAAAGAAAGGTAGTGTGGGCCTGAGGGGACCACTAGACATAATATTCCTAATAGTGTGCCTTAAAGGAACTAAAAAGGATTCAAACCTTGTACCATTCCACCTCCTACAGAGAATATTAGACCTCTGCAGCACCAATAGACACTAAGGGCAACATGGAATAATAAGTAAAACTGAAATAAAGGAGAGAGGATTTGGAAAGGCTTTCAATGCTGCACTCCTGACACAGGAAGTAGCAGCAGCATTAATCTAGTACACTAACTGTGAAACTAGTGCAGCAGCATTTGTTCTTTATTCTGTAATGAGGATCTCAGACATTATTCAAGGCCTGCAGCAGTTCATGACTTACGAGTGAGAGGGACAGGTCAGATAGAGGCATACCTCTCAATCTCATAGAGCAGGAATCTGGACAAACACATCAATAATGGAGGGCAAAGGCACACTGTCATGGACAGCTTGTAATTATTCTTCATATAAATTAATAAAAAGCACTATAATAACAGCTTTTGTACTGACATGCATTTGCTGAAACATATGAAGTGTGAAACTTTAATATCTGGCATTAATGACTGACTGACTGTAATTATCCATGATTTACAAGAGCAGCAAAAAAAGAAGAAATTAGTTCTGACAACACAGGGATGGGCATACCCCATTAGCACTGAAAGAATGGACATGCATGCAAATATGAATGCCACTCACCTCTCCAACCCTGCTTCCCCTTACACCCAGATGCCTCTCTTCTGTTCTCCACTGCAAACACTTGATGGATGCACACATCATACATCTTTCTCTCTCTCTCTCTCTATACTAATGCCCCCTCCCCCACCCAGTGGGGCAAGTGAGCTTCTTCTACCAGCATTTTCCCGGTTAGGGGGCACCACAGTGGATCACCTGTCTGCTCATGATTGGCAGTGGAGTTTTTATGGTATTGAGTTGCCAGCCAAGCACCCAAACTTCCACAGAAGGCACACACATGCACACACTCACACCTAGAGCCAATTTAGAGTCTCCAATCCACCTACTTTGGGATGTGGGAGGAAACCGGAGCACCCGGAGGAAACCCACACAATCACAGGGAGGACATGCAGACTCCACACACAAGGCACCCCAGCCGAAGATTGAACTGGAGAACCTCTTGCTGTGAGGCGTCAATGCTAACCGCTCACCACCATGGCCATAGTCTATAATTCCTCTCCTACTTCAACTGGCTTCTTCAGAACCTGAGCTTCTAATCAGACCTGCATTACCTGGGTTGTAGTTGGAGCACAGTCGGTCTGTCACCAATCAATGAATATTTAAGATCATCTCGTATTGTTGCACACTTCTGTAATACACCTTGTAAGACCCCAGTTAAGTCTGGGAGGGCATCTATGACCAACTTGAATAGGTATTCATTTTCTTGCAGCTACATGTATATAGGCAAAGATAGTTAACAAATTGCTGGCATCTCTTTCTGTCGGTGCATCTGCCTATTTCCCCATGGCTGTTACTAGCTGATCAACCAATGTAAAGTGGGCATGTTGCTGCAGAAACCCCTCATTCCCATGTTCTGTGTGCATACGTTCTTCCCCACTCCAGTTATTGGAAACAGAGTATGTGTGTCTGTCTGTATCATATTGGCCCTCCAAAGGCAGATTGCAGATATATCTTCCATGACTAAGTCCAGTGTGCATGTTTTTTTTTTCATCTGTATATACTGAATCATCAATGGTTGCCTTTAACATTAAAGTCACTTCTAATGCAGAGTTACTGATATGTAGGTACAGTGAAACCAGCACTACTAGTAGACAGATAGTAGTCAACTGATTAATCATTGTTGAATTCCACAGGTGGTAACTCACCAGGTTGAGTAGTTAATAATGTGTCTGATAGGTCACTGGTCCCAGTCAACAGGGTTCTACAATGTGCTTTGTCCCACTATGGTGCCCAAATACTTGCACTAGGGACTCTAAGAAAATGTAGCAACAGTGTCATGCTTGTCAACAGTCCTTTACTTTTATCCTACACTGATCAGCTGATACAACTTGTGTGACGTATAAGTACATACTTAGCTTGGGGAGTAGGGGGATCCAATGTGTGTTAATGTGGAAGGCCTGCATCTTGCATCTTAGGGCTTCCTTATACAAACCAAGACATTTCTTCCCCAATATTGCCTTTTTTTCAGGTAAGGTCCATCTCTTTGACATTCTAACCTAACAAAGTCCAGTATGACTTACATTAAGGTGGCAAATGCATATATATATATATATATATATATATATATATATATATATATATATATATATATATATATATATATATACTAAATATGTAAGATAAATTAAATTTGTGTACCTGAAGTTTTAAGTTTTGTAATTTGTTTAAAAAATAAATGCTACCAAAATAGAATGAGGCTGTACTTATGCTCTCAGATGTAACAGTGTACTAGACATTCTTAAAAAGATGTAAAGACAGAAAGATATTAAAGGACAAAGCCACCCACAGACACTCTCTGACAAATACCTAGTAAGCTTTTTGTTATTGAATAATGCAAGTTAGAGAGGTAGGACTATGTCCTCTAAAACTGCACATAAGTGAATGTACTCAGGTGTAGTATTTGTCAATCTATCCCATGGCAAAATAAATTGTACTCATGTGATTGACCCCTGTGGTGCTTGATTTGTTTACTTAAATTGTTCTTTGTGTTTTTTCCTGAAAGACGAAGGGGGTACTTCAATAACACTTACACAGAGCTAATCTCTGTGTAAGCATAATGGTGCGGCCCGAACACAGAGTTCGGAGGCTGAGCAATCCAGGAAGCAAGGCTGGGGGCATGCATGGGCCTCCTAGCACTGTTCAGCCATGGAGGTGATCACATAATGCATGTCACTTCATTTGCTGGTGAAAATCATGCAAAAGAGATGAATTTATAATCCAGGAAGCAGACAAGCATCCTTGTAGGAGCCGTGTCTGCAGTAAAAATGTATGTAGGAATGAACAGTGTACCAGACTGCAAAAAAAACAGGGGTGTGACAACTAAAAGTAAAGTATGTATTAGTTACATTAGGCATGCCAATGGCCAAAACTATGGCCATTGGCATGTAAAACTGATGCAAAATGATAAAAATCAAAAGGGTTTTTTTGGCACATATGCCATGTTTAAGCAGAGCGCAGCAGCACCCAAACATGCAATCTTACAAAAAATAAAATAAAAATATTAAAAGGGGATTATTTCAGGTAAAATTAATTTCCCCATTATACTGGCCATCATGCAAACTCATACAATGGCAGGTTATAGTGGTTGTTAAAGACATAGGCTCTTGTGCAGTGGTGTAACTAGGGTATGCGCAATTAGATGTATGTAAATGAACTAAGTTTACTGAATAGCAAAATAGGCCACGTGTAGGGGCTACAACATGATGGTGTAGGTAGAAGAGGTAGCTGACATGAAATGGACTGTGTCATGCTTTGTGTAAGCACATTGGAGCTCACTGACTTCTGTTTGCACTCAGGTAAGTACAGCTAAGCAAGGGCGTGTGTCTGAGGCTGCTAAGCTGTGCTTAGTTGGTTGAAGAAAAGCTAAGCATGCTATTGTACAGTGGAGGGTCAGATCTGCTTAGAAGTGTTTATACTCAAGCAGCGGATTTGTACAGGGAATAAAAGTACAGGAAATAGAAAGACAAATAAATAAACTGAAACACCTCTACAACAGGCAATCAGATATAAATGACTAATAATCCCTCTGGTACTCACACTGGCCCATTTAAACTCCTCAGTAATGTAGCTGGCAGGTGGACTGCATCATAGTCAGCCAATTATACATGCTGCATCAGTAGCACACCAGTATAAAGTATGCAAACATCCTTCAATCTGATTTTTCCCACATACTCTGCACCATTGGAGTATACACTTGGGTATTTTAACTAACAAAATGATATGGGATGTTGCTGCTTTACTATCTCTCTATGTGCTACAAACTGAGGGTAGTAATGAGGATGACATTGACAACCAGCCCAGACTGAGGAAGAGAAGAGTGTTCAGACCCAGGGTAACCTTTTAAGGGCTACATGAGCTGGAGATGGTAGAGCACTACAGGTTGGACAGGGACATACTACAGCAACTCACCGAGCTCTGCCGCCCTCACCTGAGACCCAGAGCCAACAGAGGGGAACCCATCTAAGTGGAAACAAATGTATGTGTAGCCTTAAGAATACTAGCTACAGGTACTTTCCAAAGACCTACTCTGGACATCATTGGGGTCTCACAGGCATCCGCATCCAGGGTAATCCATCAGTTTCTGGATGTCACACTAAGACATGCTAGTGAGCACATCTATTTCCCCAGCACCCCTGAGGGGAGGACCGGCAATATACATCTCTTCCACCATGTAGCAGACTACCCCGAGGTACTGGGTGCCATAGACTGCACTCATGTTACATCAAAGCACCACCTGGTGATGTGGATAGAGTCTACATCAACCACAAGGGGTATCACTCCATCAACTGCCAGGTCATGTCCAATGCCCAGGACATTATCATGAATGTGTATGCTAGCAGCCCTGGCAGTTATCATGACTCCCACATCTAGCATGCATGACAGCTGCACCAGGCATTTGCTAGGGGTCATCCTATACAGTCATCTAGTGGGGGATGCTGGCTATGTACTGGAACTGTGGATGATGACACCCATCAGAAATGCGCACACACACACACACACACACACACACACACACACACACACACACACACACACACACACTGAAGAAATCCATAATGAGCACATGTACAAACTAGGAATATCATAGAGTGTGTGCTTGGGGTGCTCAAGTCATGGTTCCACTGCCTTGACATATCTGGTGAAGCCCTACAGTACTCTCCAGCCACATGTGCACACATGTCCATTGTATCTGCCATGCTACACAATATGATCCTGCAGAAACAGGCACAGGGGGACTCAGAGGACAAACTCCCTGAACCTATCCCTGTAAGCAGATGTAGGCATGCCCAGTATGCCCTGGCCTTGCCAAAGAGGCAATGCATAGCACATACACTGACAACCTAGGGACCCAGGGACTGACACCTCTCTCCTACTTACACACACAGTAAAAAGGATGCCACACACATCACACTACCTATACCTTACCATGTATAGACTGTGTACTGTGTGCATCCCACGGAGTCAGCTCTGAAGCACTGTCCTCACAACTGCCACAAGCACAAGGTAACTCACTCTTCTTAACAACAAATGAATGGAGTAACATGTTGTGGTAGCATATCTATGGTAACACTGCATGTATGCAAGGGAATGGGGTGGCCTATAGGGATAGCAGCAGACAAATGACAGCTATGTGGGACAACAGGAAATGTCCGCCAAATACTGGCTTCCCCAAAATATGCAGTAGTCCCCTAGGTGACAAAACTCACTGCAGTATATATGGGGGACTAACAAACTGTGGCGTCATAGGTCACATGCATGGATGTCAATGTTGGAGTCCCATACACACCTCTCAGCCTCTCCCAGCAAGTCAGCTGTACACAGTCATAAAGAAATGTGTGGCAAAGCCCCACAGGGACATTGATGAAATATTCCTCTTACAAACTTACTCAGTGATATTACAGCAGGTCTTGCAGGTGCCTTAAGTCTCTGAAGGGTAAGAAGTCTGAAACTAAAATTTCTGTCATTACTTTCTAACCTTTGATCTTTAGTAATATGCCAATATTCTCCAAGACAAGCACAACACTATGCTAAATGGAACCAAAATGTAAAGCAAACATCTGGGCAGTCTGTGCGAATGTGTACAGTTGAGAGGTATACCCCCCTCCCCCGACACACACGTGTCCCTATAGAAATGCAGTAACATTTATGTTTGTAGGGTAATAGCAGCAGAGCACACATTCCCAGGGCTGTCCCAATTAATTTTCTAACTTGTTGCATGTCCACAATATGCAGGGGTCAATGAGCTATGTATTTGTGTGGTTAATTCTGTCAGGATGTGGGCAGCACTTACTGTTGGCTATTGTGGCTTAGTGGTCTAAGTACAGCACTGTGGTTGAAGGGTCCATGTTTCAAGACTGGCCGTACAAACTATTTTGCATGTCAGCTACACCTACAGTAGGAGTAGTACACAATGTCCAGTATTCAGTAGTACACAATGTCCAGTATTCAATATCCATTACTGCAGGTAAGCTGGTAAGCTGGACAATTCAGGGACAGGGGGCCACACATATGGTCAGTACACAGCTCAGAGTAACCTACACAGTGCCTAGTAGGACAGCAGCTTTTGAAAGTCAGTGTAGTGCCAGGTTATAAATGGCTGCCACCTTACTGTGTCAGTACTGACAACAAGTCACTGGGTACCAGCCATACCCCTGGAATGACAGGGTGTCACAGAAGGACCACAAGCATACCTCGTATATCTGTTCTGCTTGTCATAACATTGCATTTGCCTGCCAAACTACCTGCAAAACAATAAAGGTTGATGTGAAAACATCAATGGCAGACAGTGGAGAAGCAGATGTCATACCCATTAGAAAAAGCAAGGTAATACCAAACTGTTCTCCCAACTGTCCATGTTTGGCAGAGCAATATTAACACCCTGTCCCCATATGTGGGCCTGTGTCTGACTGTTATATATGGGCCTGTCCATATGTCAGTCTGTGATGGTCTGACAGCTATAGCCAACATGTAGCCTTATAATAACATTGAAACCCAAACCGTCTTACTTCTACTTCTCAAAAACTGACTACAACCTTCTAAGGGAGGGTATCGGTAGCTTCACACCACCACCACCACCCCCCCATAGGATGCAGCAAATATGCTGAACAGTATGCCAGTGTGATATACAAGCACCAGTACAACTGCATGGACTCAGTCATACCCAACAGAAGTAAAACCTGCACCTCAGGGGAACACAAACCTATGTGGTGGTCATCCTCTATCAACAGGCTTTACAACAAAAGGAAGAAACTGTTGTCCAAGG
Organism: Protopterus annectens; assembly: GCF_019279795.1. Taxonomy (NCBI): domain Eukaryota; kingdom Metazoa; phylum Chordata; order Ceratodontiformes; family Protopteridae; genus Protopterus; species Protopterus annectens. Next base: position 685,025,833 of record NC_056751.1, read on the forward strand.
GTAAAAAGGCACAAATTCCCAATTGGAAAAACTCCCTCCTTAGCCTCAACAAGCAAATTAGATCACTAGTGAAATCCTCCAAAGCCAATTATGAATCGCAACTAGCCTCTGAAACCAAGGCTAACCACAAAGCCTTTTTCAATTATATCAGAAACTTCCATGGCAAAGCCCAGGTTTGTTCTGAGTTAGTTCTTAATGGTGCCACTTACACTGATCCTGTTGACTTAGTCAACCTGCTAGCAGATAAGTTTAGCACAAACTTCACCCCCTGCCCCCCACAAAGGCCCATCCTATATCCCAAATACTTTCCCCGCACCTCACATCTCTGTAGATCAGGTGTTAAAGGCCCTATCCAAGGCAAAGAACACAGCTTCCATGGGACTTGAAAGTATCCCAGGCTGCATTCTGCAACATCTCCAGCAAGAACTAGCCTCACCATTGAGCACCCTATTTAGCCATAGCCTAAGTACAGGTTTCATTCCAGCAAAGTGGAGAAATGCCATTGTCATCCCTTTGCACAAAGTTGGTGCCACTACCCTGTAAACTATCGCCCCATTAGCTTGACAAATCTGATCTGTAAGGCCATGGAGTGTATTAGTATGGACCTCATAAACAAGGACATAGGCAATCTCCAAACACTTGACCCCACCCAGTTTAGATTCATCAAGGGCAGATCTTGCCTGTTGAACCTGGTTGACTTTTTTGAGATTGTCACCAAGGCATTGGATGAGGGAAAGTCAGTATACACAGCTTACCTTCACGTGGCCAGAACCTTTGACACAATATTCCACTTGTAAATCCCTATCTCATCAGGTGGGTGACCAACTGGGCTCACTGACAGGACCTACAAGGTCAAAATTAGGTGCCACTACCTCAGATAGCAGACCTGTCGCTAGTGGTGTCCCCCAGGGATCTGTCCTGGTACCCTTATTGTTTGGCATCTACTTCTCAGAGGTCCAGGCAAAGACAAAAGGCCTGCAGCCAACCAAGTTTGCAGACAACTGTAAGTTGGGTGCTGTCATTGACTCCCCAGATGATGTTAACATACTTCAGGAGGGTCTCACAGCAACAAATGACTGGTGCTAAAGTTATGGCCTTACATTAAATGCAAGAAAATACCATTCAGCAAAAAGACGGCCCCTACTGATTACCACACAAGTGGCAACCCCATTAGCACACAACATGTGGTGAGAGACCTGGGTACACAAGTTGACACCAATCGCACATTTGACCATCATGTAGCAGCAGTGGTTAGAAAAAGCTTTTACCTGGTTCATCTTATACATAAAAAGATTTCATCCAGAAAAAAGGAGGTTATTACCTCTCTGTACCCCTCCTTCATTAGGCCCATAATTGACTACAATGCCCTGTTTGGTATGTACCTTTCCAAACACCTGCACCAACTGGAAAGGCCACAGAAATGCCTCACAAAGAGAATCTATGGCTTCCTACACCTGTCCTATGTGGATAGGCTCAAATCACTATCAATCTACTCTGTATTGTACAGATTGCTCAGAGGCGACCTGTGTCTCACCTACAAGGCAATCTCAGACCCTGCTCTACTAGAGATGCTCCATATCTGTAAGTCTAACTCCTTGTGTAGTAAATGCTTAAATCTAACATGTGACATTAACAAACCCTCCTGGAGAGACAGGTTTGTCTCCCAGAGACTGTCCCATCTCTGGAATAGACTCCTCATACACGTCAAACAAAGTACATCGCTGACCCTCTTCAAGTGCAACCTTGATGAGTTGATGGGCAACCAAAAAAATTGTCCCAAGGGTTCCATCTGTGTCCCTCATTGACAGGGGCAACAGGTACTGATTGTGGTTTCTTTTCTGGGGATAAACTTTTGGCTAGGCTTGTAAGGGCCCCAAACCCATTAGCCCAGTAATCTCCTATGATCCCATGATCCTATGAACAGGTACACTCAGAGGTGTGAAGTCCATAACCCTGTGTGTGATGTTACGACTTCTACCTCACTAACACCAGAAATACAAATACATAACAGCAGCAACTGTGGACAAAGCTTGTGACTGCACTACAGAAGGACAAAGAGATACATATAAGGGGAACCACTGGCTAGAAAAATGAAGAATGTGCACACCAGAACAAATTGTGCAGTAACATAGGTTCCCTGCAGTGTATGGAGTCACCCACAACTACTCAACACACATCCACATATCTGGAGGTCCTCAACCAAAACAAACCCAAGCAAAGGACACCTTAGAGCCAAAACACATGAGAACTCAACAGATCCCACACCACATACCATCATGCATAGTCCACACACCAGTGTCTCTCAACCACTAAGGCCTAACCATAAACCCAACATATTACTCACAGGAGACTCCATTGTGAGACACACAGATGTGCCTCTCACCACACAGGATAAGGAGAAAGTCACAGTTACTTGTTTGTCAGGTGCCATAATCTGCCATATTACACATGCACTCAAGTCTCTCCACAACACCAAGAGGTACTACTATGACTATGTCCTAGTCCATGTTGGTGTGAACAACTTCAGATGTACCTCCCTGAACTTTAGGAAGACAGACATGATTGAGTTGCTGAATATGTGTCCCATGCAGGTATGTCCCTAGGCTTAAGCAGCCTTCTACCGTCACCTAGAATGATGCCTCGATACAAACAGAAAATGACTGACATTAATACTTGGCTGACTTTCTGGTGTCATCCCAGTGGGATCCAGTGCCTGACAGCCTGGGAACATATGATCGATAGACCATGCTGCTTTGCTACAGATGGCCTGCATCTGTCTCACTTAGGCTTCAGGCTTCTGGAAAAGGCCCTTGCCTCCCCCGTAGTACCTTTTTTAGGGAGGGTCATGGGGTCAATACTGCCAACATGACACTCTCAGCAAAACACAAATTAAAGGTCATGCTGCTAAGTGCTAGGAGTCTAAACATGAAACTACACTCATTGCAAGCATTCTTAACCCTGGAAGATGCTGACATTTGTGCAGTCACAGAAACCTGGGCCACAGCTGCGAAGAGCAACCCATGCTTACCTGGTCACTCATCCTATTACACAGCCAGACCCCAAAATGTGGGCAGCAAAACCAAAGGAGGTGGAGTATAAATATGTATTAAACAGACACATACCTCCAGGCTGGTCAAGCAGTCCGATGCACATGAGACACTTCAGGTGCAGTTAACCATTGACAAGACCCCTAATCAAATTATACATAGCTACAGGCCCACATATTTGACTCAGGATGCCCACTCCATCTATCTGGCCCTCTACAAATCTATCAAGATTCAACCCTTTAACCTGATCCTGGCTGACTTTAATTACCCAACCATAGATTGGAAAAACTATTCATGCCATGACAGAAATGCACAGAGATTCCTCCATCTTATCAGTGCACATTCCTTGGGATAGCTACTTGATACCCCCACAAGATGTGATACATATGATGGACTTGGTAGTAATCAACATAATTAAACACTGCAGCACCCCTATGGTACCATCCTCACTGGCAAGATCCAACAAAACAGTGGTCACATCCGATATCACTATCTCCCCTGACTCCCCTTAAGCTATAGTAAAAAGAAAACTTCTCCAAAGCTGATTACAACCACCTGAGGGATGGTATAAACAGCTACACAGCCCCCTCCCCCACTGTAGGAGCAGGCACCAACATCCAAATGTACACAAGTACTATACGAGCATTTATACAGATGCATGGAATCAGGAGTACCTGAGAGGACAACATCATCCTCTGCAAGGAAGAGTAAACCTGTCTGGTGGACATCTGCAGTAAAGAAATTATATGCCAAAAGGAAAAAATAGCTGTCCAGGACCAAGAAGGAGCAGGTGCACAACTGGAAGCAATCACTCCTTAGCCTGAACAAGCAGATAAGAGCACCAGTAAAATCCTCCAAACCAATCTACTGACTGACAGATTTAGCAGAAACTTCTCCTCTCTTTCTCCCTCATCAGTAAAGCAGGACATCCCCAGTACCTGCCCCCTACCCCTTATTACTAGGGAACAGGTCATCACTGTCCTCTCAAAGGCAAAAAAATCTTCCATGGGACTCAACAACATCCCAGGATGCATCCTACATTAACTCAGGCATGAACTTGTAGCACCATTAGGCACCCTAGTCAGCCAAAGCCTGAGTACTGGCTTTGCCCCAGCCAAGTGGAGGGCAGCCACTGTCATCCCTTTACACAAAGATGGAATGTCCACCAATCCAGGAAATTATAGACACATCAGCCTAACTAGCCTAATCTGCAAGGCCTTGCAATGGATTATCATGGACATCATTAACAGGGACATTGAAAAACTCCAAATACTCAACCCCACATAGTTTGGATTTGTCAAGGGGAGGTATGTCTGTTAAATCTGGTCAACTTCTTTGAGGCAGCCAGCAAAGCCATGAAAGGGAAAGATGGTGCACACCACCGACCTTGACCTGGCCAAAGCCTTCAACACTATTCCCCACTTGGCCATAGTAGATAAACTCTGTTAACTAGGCATCAATCCATATGTTACCAAACGGGTAACAAACAGGTTCATTGATAGAACCTGCCTCAACATACAAGCGGTAGCCAACTCAAACAGTAGACCCATAACAAGCGGCATACCCCAGGGATTGGTCTTGAGCCCTCTGTTATATGGGATATACTTCTCTATTGTGCAGGCCAAAACCACTGGCCTATGGCTGACCAAGTTTGCAGATGACTGCAAGCTGGCAACAGTCATCAATTCCCAAAGTGGTGTGGATGTCCTCCAAGAGGGTTTCACCCAAACAAATGACTGGTGCCAGAAACATGGGCTCTGGCTGGATGCCAGAAAATGCATCATCATCCCCTTTGAGGAGAGTGACATCCCACATATTATCACATTAACAGCAACATCCTACATACACAACCAGTAAAGAGGGATTTGGCCACCCAGGTTGATAGCAACCTGACTTCTGACTACCATGTTGCTTCTGTTGTACGGAACGTTTTCTACATGGCCAACCTCAGAAGTACAGGTATGTCATCCAGGGATAAAGAGGTCATAAGATCCATGTATTCTACCCAAAGCACAGGCAGCAGCTAGAGAGACTTTATCAGAATATAATTAATGTCATTTCCTCTTCCATTTTTATACAAATTTACAAATTAAATCATTAATTGTGTCACCAATCAAATTCCATTTGGCAAATATTGCTCATTGCCATTTAAAAAGACATATTTGTCACCACATCATTAGATGCTTTAAAAAACATTAAAAACAAAGTAGAATAATTGATTTATGTATTCCAAACCTTTGTATTGTAAGTAATAAATTTTTTGTTAAATAACAAAAAAAAATAATAAAATAATTTTATTATACTAGCTTTTCTACAACATGTACATATGGGTGAAACTGTTTCATTCAGCCTCAGTGGAAGCATAGCTAATTTCAGCTGCCAAACAGTTTCTTTCTTCTTTAATAAATGTTTCCAGTCCCCCCCTCTGGGGTTCAAGTTAACCTTATCCAGTATTCCAAAAGAAAATTTTGTAAATCCGGGACAAATAAGGGAATGCTTATATAGAGCATTGGTCATCTTTTTGTTTTTTTATATCATTTGTGTGCTCATAAATTCTTGTTTTGAATGCACGCTCAGTCTTGCCCACATAAAAATGGGGGCATGTCTCACACACTGTTAAATAGACCACTCTATTAGTGTTGCAATTCCCTCTCTTAAGAAACACTCTACTTTGTCCACAATTCTCCAATTTCACAACCCTTTCTTTCATAACATATGAACATTGCCCACATCTTCCACAAGCCCTAGTGCCTTGTGTCGTATTGTCTTCCATTTCAATTTTTTGTTCAAATAATCTCTTAAAATTTTGTGCAGTTTTAGTAACGAAAATAGGTTGACTTCCCAATTTTTCAGTCACTTGTTTGTTGATTTTGAAACTATTCCAGTTATGCTTTAGAGCTTCTTGAATTCTACCAGTAAGGTGGTTATACTCCAGAACACAGGCTTTGCTGTAACTCTTACTTGCTTCTAAATTTACTTCTTTAGTTAAACCAACCCCCAAAAGTGGCCGATACCATGTACCCCACTTACTGTACACATCATGAATTATTCCATCTACCAAGGGCATGGGATAACCCCTTTCATAAAACATGTGTGCAACTTTATCCAATTCCTCACCAACACCCTCATGATGTGAGGTCATCCGAGCTAATCTTATTGCCTGTCCCTTAATAATGCTCCTCTTTTGGAAAAAGGGGTGGTTACTATTGAAGTGTAAGTAAGAGTTACAAAAAGTATCCTTCCTGAATACTCTAGATCTAAAACATTTATATCATGTATAATAAGTGTATCCAAATAACTAATCTTATCCTGGTGAAAATTATACGTAAATTTTAAAAAATGTGTTGAATTGTTTAAATAAACCATAAATTCCTCAATCTCGGCCACTGTTCCTTTCCATAAAATAAAAATTTATTTTTATTTATTTATTTTACATTTGTTGACCAGGCTAGTCTAACTGGATATATGTCCATTTTCAGTAGAGGCCCGGGGAGAAAAGCTCCAAAATATCATCCATTAAGCGAGAATACAACTGTATTTTATTCCAGTGGAGGCAGCCTATCACAAATCTATTCTCCCATCATAAAAGAACTAAATTGGCATACACCGGTGCACAGGCTGCACCCATGGCAACACCTCAAGTTTGTTGGCAATATTCCCCTTCATACCAAATAAAATTATTTTCCAACACCAAACTCATTAATTTACAGATCAAGGTCACCTGCTCCTGGGTTAAGTCTGAATACTGAAATAAGGTATCTTCAAAAAATTCTTACCCTTCCACTTTGGGTATAACTGTAAAAAGGTCCTTTATATCTATAGTTAAAAAATCAATTCCTTGGACCACAATTCCTGTTTAAGTAACCCAAAAAAAATCCCACGAGTCCTTGACCAAGTGAAATGTCTTTTCTACAACATGCTGTACATTTTGATAAATAAATACAGCCAAGGGGTGAGTCTTGGAACCTTTAGCAGCCACTATGGGTCTAAAAGGGGACTTTCTTATATCTTTGTGTATTTTCAGTATTCCAAAGAATACCGGAATATTATAATATTTCTTAAATAAGAAATCATATACATCTCCATTTATCCTGTTGTTTAATAAGTATTCTTCCAGATATGAATCAATTCTGGAATAAGAAACATTAATTTGATTTATAGACACCGTGTAATTTCTTCAAATAAAAGCTTTTGCATTCCGTTTATATAATCTTCATTCTTAAACAAGACCACCCCACCCTCTTTATCTGGGGTCATAATGCATATTGTTTTATCTTTTCTTAAATCCATTAATAAATTGTGTTCTTCTCTGGTTAAATTCAAGGGAATCTTTCTATCTGAAGTGTGTATATGATATAAATCTTCCAACACTAATTTTTCAAACGTGTCCACTAAAGGATGTAGTGGTGGGTTATAAATGCTTCTCTTTTTCCATCTATTTTCACTCATTGTATTCCCTTTACCTAGTTCTCCATCTCTATCATTGAACTGAAACTCAAAATTTAATTTTCTGGTATAAAATTTTAAAGCCAGGACATTGTCCACTAAATTGCTTCTTCCCACGGGAATTAATTTAATTCCTTTAGATTACAAACAAAAATATTCATCTGTGACCTCTCTGCTTGTATAATTGTAAACAGTAAAACCATTTTTACATTTCACTATGTTATTGACTAATTCCTGTGTCTGTTTGTTTGGTAATAACCCTTCTTCTGTATCTGTTGGTAGGAATTCTGGTTGTATTTCCCCTTCTCTATATTTCTCTGTGCCAGTCTCTCTGAGCATCTGATAGTTGGAAATTCCTGTCCCTCTCCCCTCTCATATTCCATCTGGACAATATTTTCATTGTTCACCCTTAATGTCTCACTATAACTAAGTGTTCCCAACTCTTCCCTTCCTTTACTTTTTCTGCTATTGAAATCAATACTATGGGGGGTAGGATAAACTTATTTTTTGTGATATTGCTTTAAATCACGTTCTAACTTACGCTTCTTTTTATGAAACATATTATTACATCTCCTCTCAACCTTACCTAATATTTTATAGTATAGGTCTTGAAATTGGGGAAATAACAAATCTTCCCTAATTTTCCCATCCAACTCCTCAATTTCCCCGAGTTAGAGCAACCTTTTGTTTTTCATAATAAAAAACAGTTTTTCTTAAAAAATCCATTCCAATATTATCAAAAAATTCAATAAAATCAATAATAACATAATTATCATAAGATACACCAAATGGAAATTTATAAAGTCTGAGCCCCTGAGGGACTATTTTTAAGTTTTAAACATTCGTTTAAATAAGCAATGTCAGTTTGTGTTGTCTTTAATTTAAACAGCCTCTTCTCAAAATAAAAAATTAATTCTTTTAATGAACCAAAATAGTGTTCATAAAATACAGTTGTATTCTCGCTTCTTGGATGATATTTTTATTTTATGGAAAGGAACAGTGGCTAAGATTGAGGAATTTATTGTTTATTTAAACAATTCAACACATTTTTTTAAATTTACGTATAATTTTCACCAGGATAGGATTAGTTATTTGGATACACTTATTATACATGATATAAATGGTTTTAGATCTAGAGTATTCAGGAAGGATACTTTTTGTAATTCTTACTTACACTTCAATAGTAACCACCCCTTTTTCCAAAAGAGGAGCATTATTAAGGAACAGGCATTAAGAGGCATTAAGAGTAGCTCGGATGACCTCACATCATGAGGATGTTGGTGAGGAATTGGATAAAATTGCACACATGTTTTATGAAAGGGGTTACCCATGCCCTTGGTAGATGGAATAATCCATGATGTGTACAGTAAGTGGGGTACGTAGTATCGGCCACTTTTGGGGGTTGGTTTAACTAAGGAAGTAAATTTAGAGGCAAGTAAGAGTTACAGCAAAGCCTGTGTTCTGGAGTATAACCACCTTACTGGTAGAATTCAAGAAGCTCTAAAGCATAACTGGAATATTTTCAAAATTAACAAAGAAGTGGCTGAGAAATTGGGAAGTCAGCCTATTTTCATTACTAAAACTGCACCAAATTTTAAGAGATTATTTGAACAAAAAATTGAAATGGAGGACAATATGCCACAAGGCACTAGGGCTTGTGGAAGATATGGGCAATGTTCATATGTTATGAAAGAAAGGGTTGTGAAATTGGAGAATTGTGGACAAAGTAGAGTGTTTCTTAACAGAGGGAATTGCAACACTAATAGAGTGGTTTATTTAGCAGTGTGTGAGACATGCCCCCATTTTTATGTGGGCAAGACTGAGCATGCATTCAAAACAAGAATTTATGAGCACACAAATGATATAAAAAACAAAAATATGACCAATGCTCTACATAAGCATTCCCTTATTTCTCCTGGATTTATAAAATTTTCTTTTGGAATACTGGATAAGGTTAACTTGAACCCCAGAGCGGGGGACTGGAAAAATTTGTTAAAGAAGAAAGAAACTGTTCGGCAGCTGGAATTAGCAGCTATGCTTCCACTGAATGAAACAGTTTCTATTACACCCATGTTGGTAGAAAGGGCACGTAACATAACTTAAATTATTTAATTATTTTAAGATGTTATTAAAACATATTACATTTACTAATACAAAGGTTTGGAATACATAAATCAATTATTCTACTTTGTTTTTAATGTTTTTTAAAGCATCTAATGATGTGGTGACAAATATGTCTTTTTTAAATGGTAATGAGCAATATTTGCCAAATGGGATTTAATTAGTGACACAATTAATGATTTAATTTGTAAATTTGTATAAAAATGGAAGAGGAAATGGCATTAATTGTACTCTGATAAAGTCTCCTGAGAGAGATAAAAGCATTTAATACGTTATTTTTATGTGTGTTTATATGGCATTAAATCTTATTTGGATGACTATCAGACCATTTCTATTTTATTTTTTAGCAGCTAGAGAGACCACAGAGGTTCCCCACCAGGAGAATCCAGGCCCTCAAACACCTACCCTACACAGATACGCTAAAAGCACTGTCCCTCTACTCAGTTCCATACAGACTCCTTGGAGGTGACCTCTGTCTGGCATACAAAGCAATCCAGATGCTGCCATGATGGGACTACTGCATATCTGTAAGTCAAGCTCCACTTGAGCAACCTGTAGGCACAGTATCAACCTGGTCTGTGCTATCAATAGGACTTGGCGCGACAGATATATGTCCCACAGACTCCCCCATCTATGGAATACACTCCCTGTCCATGTCAAGAAGAGTACCTCAATAGTCCTTTTGAAGTGCACCTTAGATACCTGCATGGGAAACAGAAAATACACTCCTGTGATTCCACCGGTGTCCCTTCTGGACAGGGGCTCTGGGTGCTGACATGTCTTAACATGGGCTACACTCTTCTCTGCTTGGGTTCTAAGGGCTTCAGGGCCAGTAGCCTAGTAACCTCTTATGAAACTATGAACCTATAAACAAATGTCTAGCAGCGATTCACCACATTACTCTATACTGCTCTGCCACTGACATACCAGGAAATCACAGTGCTAGGTAGAATATACCACAGATATTATGGAAAACTCTGCACAGTCCAGTGCACTCTGTACCCACACCAGGATATGACTTTTCAGTTAATAAGGATACCACACAATCAGGAGATCTCCAGCCAGTATATCACTGAGGTGCTGGACTGTTTACACAGCTTCATCAGCCAATCGGCTCGAGCCACAACTCTCAACTGGCCAGAATTTCACAGAATTACTATATTTTTGGCTCATATTTTTGGACTGTTCCTCATAAAATTTGTATTTTTCTGGTAAATCACTGGTATGATCTAAGGATTTATGTCAGGAAGTAATGACATACATTTTGGTTTCAGACTTCATATCCTTTAAAAAATGTATGCTAAAACAAACCCTGTTACTATAGCAGCTTTCTAATTTTATAAGAACAATATTTAAAATATGTCCCTATTTTTGGGCCATTGTCCCCCCATTTTGTCAGGCTTTCTCCAGATTTCTTGCACTAAGAGGTTGACAGATATGGCTGTAGCACAAAACCCTGGACTGGAGTACAGCTATCTCTGGAATGGACTCCCACTCTTACTATAGAAGGTCATACTGGGCATGCTCCTACACTTACAGAATTACAGTCCATGTCTAAACTCACATCGGACTATATAACTGTTTGTTCATAGGTTCATAGGTTGGTACTAGGCTATCGGTCCTAGGGCCTATACAAGCCTACCCATAACAATTCCCTGGCTATTTCTTCCCACAGTATTTACTTCCCTGGACCCCTGTCTAGCAGGGTGACTGATGTGATCCCCGGGGTGAATTTCCTATATCCCATCCAATCATCAAGGTTCCTTTTGAAGAGGGCCAAAAAGGCGCTCTGCTTGACAAGTATGGGCAGTCTATTCCAGAGTCTGGGGAGTCTCTGGGTCAGTAACCTATCCCTCCAGCATGTTTTGTTCATTGTGATGACAAGGTTTAGATGCCTGGAGCGTGTGTCTCTGAGGGACTGGGATTTCTTTAAGTGTGGCATGTCCAACAGCTCTGGGTTTGACACGACCATGTATGTTAAGCAGAGATTGCCTCTGAGTAGACGATATGCGACAGAGTATAGGTGGAGCTTTTTTTTTAGACAGTCAGCATAGGGCATCTGCTTTAGGCCTGTGATTCTTTTAGTGAGGTATTTCTGCAGTCTTACTAGTTATTACAGATGTCTTGAGAGGTACATACCAAATGGGGCGTTGTATTCTATAATGGGTTTAATGAGGGATGAGTACAGTGGGACAATTACCTCCTTTTTTCTGGATGAAAAGCCCTTAGTGATGAGGTGTGCCACATAGAAGGATTTCCTGTCTGTTATGGCGATGTGGTTATTGAAGGTGAGACCACTGTCCACCTGTGTCCCTAAGTCTCTCATCACAGTTTTGGTGTTTAGTGTACTGCCACCTGTGTGGTAATTCATGGGTACATGTTTTTCCCAAAGGGGATAACTATACATTTCTTGGCATTGAGCTTGAGCCCATGGCTCTGGCACCAAGCATCTGTTTCTGTAAGACCCTTTTGTAGAATATCAACATCATTTGGGGATTCAATAATGACTCCCAGTTTGCAGTCATCTGTGAACTTTATTAGCCAGAGTCCCTTAGTGTTGGCCTGTACTTCAGAGAAGTAGATGCCAAACAAGAGTGGTCCCAGGACTGAAACCTGAGGTACTCCTCTTGTCACTTGTTTGGGGCTGGATTTGGAGTCGGCTACATTTACAGTGTGGGTTCTTTCAGTAAGCCAGTTGGCAACTCATCGATTGACATAGGAATTAATGCCCAGCTTAGTAAGTTTATCTATGATTCCAGAGTGGGGGATGGTGTCAAAGACCATGGCAAGGTCCAGATAGGCTGTGTGGATCACCTAACCCTTGTCCACAGCTCTGGAGACTGATTTGAAGAAGTCAATCAGGTTCAGGAGACAAGATCATCCCTTCACGAACCCAAACTGCGTGGGGTCCAGTGTTTGAAGGTTGCCAATGCCTTCGTTTATAAGTTCCATGATAATACATTGCATGGCCTTACAGATCAGGCTGGTCAGACTGATGAGGCGGTAGTTCCCAGGATCCAAGGTGGATCCCCCCTTGTGGAGTGGGATAACTGCAGCTGTGCGCCACTCAGTGGGCACGAAGCCTGAGGTGAGGTGATGATTAAACATGACACTTAGGTGACGTGCCAGTTCATTTTGTAGTTCATGCAGTACACAGCCTGTGATGTTGTCTGGTCCCATGGATGCTGTATTCTTAGGTTTGGAGAGTGCGGTTTTCTACCTGTGTGGCCGTTATTACCAGAATTTGGCAATCTTTTGGTATTGAGATGGGCCCTTTAGGGGGTGAAAGGAGGGTGAAGTTTGCACTGAATCAATCTGCCAGGATATTGGCAATATCCTTGGAATCAGTATATTTAATGCAATTCTGTTGTAGCTCAGAACAGATCTGAGCATTGCCATTTAGATTCTTGACATAACTATAGAATGCCTTGTGGTTGTCTTTGAAATCCTTAGCAATTTTATTTTCGTAACTAGCTTTGGAGGATTTTATGAGGGATCTCAGCTTCTTACTGAGGCTGGTAAGAGTGTTTTTTGCATCCTGGGATTTTCCTCTTTTCTGCAACAGTTTCTTCCTTTTGTTGTAAATTTTGTTTATGGCAAGGGACCACCAGATTGGCTTCCTTTTTTGGAGGAGAGCATCTTGGTTCTATTGGGGATGGCACGATTCATGCATGAGTGGATGTGCTCATACAGTGCCTTAGTGTATGATTCAGCAGTCGAACTTTCAGTTCCCATCTGCATGGGTGTCATGAAGTTTGTCACTTCTGACTTGAGTAGCTTGAAGCGGCCCATTATACTAGTAGGAATAGGAGAGGTAAAGGGAGACCCTATTTTTCACATAGAATGCCCGAGTCTAGGGAGAGGAATATTAATCAAATAAGAGAATCTCTCCCTATGTCCCTTTTCTATACTAGTGATGTAGCTGATATTATTAAAGTTAGTAGGAATAATTGGGCTATCCTGCATCTAGATCAAGATATCCAGTCTATAGTGAGTGAAGAACCTAGATTTTGTTTTTAAGAACAAAAAGTCTCTCAAGAGACAATTATGTTATAAAAATGGTAAGAAAAGTGTGAGGAACAAAGATGTCTCATCAATGAGATGTTGCCGTAGATGCAATTTTTGTATGTACATAGACGCTTTTGTTGAATTTGTTCATCCTACTACAGCTAAGAAGTATTATTTTAGAATTGTTGCAGATTGCCGTAGTAGAAACTTGGTATATTTAGCCAAGTGTCGAGCCTGCAACTGTTTCTATATAGGAAAGACCAACAGGTCATTACTTGAAAGAATGAGAGAGCATGTATATAATATGCATAAACATACAGAACATAATGCATTGGCGAAACACTTTACTGAATGTGGGAAAGAACATATATTTATCAAATTCCAGGTTAGTTTTTGGAGAACCTTGTTTTTAGGAACATCTTTGGCTTGTTAATTTATGTAAACACATTTTTAACTCAAAATAATGTAACATTTTGTTAAAATGTGGTGGTGAATCATGTTATATTGGAAGCTATGTTATTGCTTTAAGGATTTTAATTGTTGCTTAATTGAATAATTTATGGGTGTATTTAACTTAGTTGGGTAAGGTTATGATTTTTGTTCTGAGGAAGTCTCTGTAGTGGAGAGGAAAGAGCTTAACTGTTTGTGGAATAAAGTTGGTGTCCTTTGGAATGTTCACGTTCTTCTGGTTATTCTGTGGTTTTCTGAGTTCTAGTTTCATGGTTTGGTATTTACAGGAGGATGGACAAGCACATTTCCAATCAAGACATTTTTAAAGTATTACAACAAATTAATGACCAGTTGGGAGAACATACAACTCAAATCAAAAGCCTGATGGATAGACCAGTTGGTGGTGTTTCTTTTGGGAGCTTGGGCATCCCTTTAACCCAACCAACCCCAAGCTTCATTGACTTACAGTCAGAGTGGCCCCTTGAAATAGAGGGGAGTCAGGTGAGTGGACATATTAAAGGTAATGAACTTATACAAAACATTCTTATGGGAGTACAAAGTTTTATTAATGTTTCTAGTGGGTTTTTGAATCAATGGAAAGAAAACCAATTTTCTTTTGGTAGTAATGGTGAACATGCTGCCTCTGAACAACAGCCCAGTTTAGGTGAGAAGCTGAAACAATTTGAAAAAGATTTTCTGGTGTTTAAGAAAGTGCAGCTTGAGAATGCATATTTAAATAAGAACATTGAATTAAAACAGGTGCCCCGTGGTTTAAGAATGTGGAGATATCCTAATGGAGTAAAGTCCAATAAGGACTTTTTAAATGATATGCATTCATTATTTGATAGGGCGGGACTTGATCTTATGGCCTTAATAATTAAATATAAAAGAATTAAAATGGACAATACTGCAAAAGAATTAGAGAATTTGGACCATTCTATTAAGGCTGACAACGAGTTTAATAATGGTAAAAATCTTGCTTTATATCAAAATATTCACATTCAGATTAACTCCATTTGCAATACAATTTATGGGCAGAAAGAGAACAAGTTAAAAAGAGATATAAAAGAATATCAGCAGGATTGTGTGTATCCTTTTTCGAGAGGGCTTGACCAGCAGGGGCAGAGTTTGGATGCGGGTAATGAAGAGGAAGTGACAAGTGAAGATTACAACCGCCAGCGAGGGAGATTGCAACGTATGAACTCAGCAGTTATCCAAGAAGAAGTAAGGCAATTGGATCGCCTTAGAGACAAGGGAAGTGTAATGAATGCTTCTTCCTCCTCCTTTTCACATTCTGGTAGGGGTCAGCATCAGGAGTTGGTACAGGGGGTGAGGCCTAAAGGCCTAAGGACAAAAAAACTACTAAAATATGGCGAAAATCCAATGCCGCCACCTTTGGTTTCCCTGAGTCATAGTGGTGGTAATGGTGAGCATATGGCTCCAACTGTGGACATTAACAAGGAACCAAACATAGACAGTGTGGTTTACACAACTGGGAAAGTTGCCAAACTCAAAGGTACTGTTTTAATTGATGTGAACGCTGCAGCTAGTAACACCGTCAAAAATATGGGCATAGCATTTAAAATGTCGAATTATGTGTTAGGCTATCAATCAAATGGGGGGATTGTATACATTATAAAGCGATTGAAAATCTTGATACGTATGATGTTGAAATAAATGTAAAAGGTTACAAAATGGGAAACTCTAATGTTCAAAAGCATAGTGATTCATCTAATGCCACTTTTGACAGTGGGGTTATGGTGTGTGAGACCTATGTTGGTTGTGTTGATAGAAGTGATTGTGGTACATATGGCACTGAAAACGAAAAATTTGACAGTAAGGATGTGGTGATGGCAGTCCCATAAAAATGGACCCTGACCTAGATGTTTGGGAGGTTGGACACTATGTTGGTGAGGAAAAACATAAGGGTGGTTGTCAGGAGATTAATAAATAACACCCTTATGGAATTATCTGTTTATTCCAACATTAACCAGGAGATTTTGTCCAATAATACCATTGGAAACAATTTAAATGTTATAGAACAGGTTGTTAATTAGCCCGGCTTGGTAACTGTTGATGAAGCAAGTAGGTATTACATGGTAGTAACCAATAGCACTGACAACCAGGGGTGATGAAATGTTAGATATACTGGTGGATTGTTTGGATAAACAGCTTGAATTTAACATGGTGGGCCCCGAGATAGTGACCAATACCAAAGGGGATTCTAAAATTTAGAACTATTCAAAAATGGAAATTAATGTGGAGCATACTGATTTTTTTAGCAAAAGGTTTCACATTTGTCCCATGTAGAAATGGGAATCTGGTGGAGTCCCTTATTGATTTAAAGAAATACACAAGAAAATTAAATTTAAAAATTTGGTTTGGTCATGATATAAACACGGGGGGTCAGTCAAAAGGAAAATGTAAAAAACCTAGTACTTTTAATCCGCCCTTAAATAAAATGGTGGAATTGTTTGAAAAAAGTTGTGAAAAAGAAATAAGGAAAAGGTATAGGTATAATACGCAGGCTGATTATTCGAATTTAACAGAAGAAGAAAAACAACTCATGTTGCAATTAGTTAAAGACCCCACCATCAGATTTATAAAGCCTGACAAAGGCAGTGGGGTGGTGGTCATGGAGAGAGGTGATTATTTAGATGGCATGAGTAATATTTTAATGGAGGATTCATATAATGAAAGTTCTTTTAATGAAATTATGGTGGCATACAGAAAGATTGATTTGGCATTGGATGACATGGTTTTTCCAGGGCCAGATCGATGTGGATGAGTATCATTATCTTAAAAATGAGTATCCTAGGGTGCCAAACATATTTGGCATACCTAAGATACACAAAGGGTTAGTTGATGTGAAATTTTGGCCCATAGTGGACAGTAAAAGAAGTAAAACTCATTTTATTTCCAAGTATTTGGATGTTTTGATGCAAAAAGCTTTGTCCTTCTTTGATTATATTAGTAAGGAATCTTGGCATTTCATTAAAAAGTTAAATGGTATTGAACTATCAAATGATGTTGTTTTTGGTTACCATTGATGTAGTAAACTTGTTTTCAGTTATTCCCCAAGATATAGGGACAATGTGGTTGGAACAACAGGTTCATACAACTAAAATGTTTGATCAAGATGAGATCAATAAAATAATTGTTTTAATGGATCTAGTATTAAAAAACAACTACATATGGTTTGAAGGGATATATTATAAACAAGTTAAAGGAGTAGCAATGGATTTTTGCTAATTTTATGTCATACTGGGAACAGGAGTACTTATTCAACAGCCAGCATAGGGACCACATTATACACTATACCAGGTTTCTGGACGATTAATTCCTGATTTGGAAAGGTACAGAGGACAGCCTTCAGAAATTTTTAGTATATATTAATAGAACTGTAGAGTTTTTCAAATTCACTTTTGAATACAATAATGAGCATATTATTTATTTAGACATTGATTTAACCATTGATTATGCCCAGAAAAAAATTTTAACCAACATATATAGGAAAAAAACTTTTCTAATTCATATTTAGATTATGGGAGTTGCCACCCCGAATATCAGGAAAAAGGAGTGGTAAAAGGCCAATTGATAAGGGCAGCTAGGATAGTTAGTTCAGAAGCTGATTTTTTGATTGAGTTGGATTTTATTTGTAACATGTTCAAGCAAAGGGGATATCCTGGCTGGCTTTTGGAAAATTTAACTAAAGATATTATTTTTAAGCATAGGCAAGGGGTATACAACCCAATTTTGGGTTTTGGATTCGCCAGAAATACTAGTTGTAGGAAATTAATGGATGATTTTAACTTGTCTTTGGTGATTACATATAATGGGATGGCTAACTCCATTATTGAGGTGTTAAATGACCACTGGGAAATTTTGAAGTGTGATGCAGGTATAGGTTCTAAACTTGGATAACACCCCAAGTACGTTTTTAGAAGAGATAAATGTATCAAGAACATTCTTGAGGGGGTGAGACCTACACATAAGATAAATAGAAGAGTGCGGAATTTTAAATGTAATGCCTGCTCTTTTTGTCCATACATATTTGAAACTGGGGACTATGTTAAAATTAATGGACGAAGGTTGCATATTGGGGGCCATTACAATTGTAATAACAAAAGGGTGATTTATATGGCTAAATGTCAGAAATGTGCCATTTTCTATATAGGAAAAACTAGTAGGAAATTGAAAATTAGAATGGGAGAACATTTAGGTGACATTAGGCATGGTAGGGTAACCAGTGCACTATTTAGACATATAAGTGAACACACCACACATTGCTTTAAATTTTTGGTCTTGCAACACCTCAATGAGGATGAAAAAGGGGATATTTTGGATGTACATTTAGATGTATTGGAATTAAAATGGCAATTGTTTATGGATGCCTCTAGGTATCCAGACATTAATGAAACCATTAGTATTGCCAGTATTCTTAAACTTGATCAAATTTCAGATTAGTTTTTGGAGAATCTAGTTTTTAGGAACATCTTTGGCTTGTTAATTTATGTAAACGCATTTTTAACACAAAATAGTGTAACATTTTGTTAAACCTTGCTTTTAAGATTTTTAAAAATGTGGTGGTGAATCATGTTATATTGGAAGCTATAATATTGTTTTAAGGATTTTAATTGTTGCTTAATTGAATAATTTATGGGTGTATTTAACTTGGTTGGGTATGGTTATGATTTTTGTTCTGAGGAAGTCTCTGTAGTGGAGAGGAAAGCGCTTAACTGTTTGTGGAATAAAGTTGGTGTCCTTTGGAGTGCTCACGTTCTTCTGGTTATTCTATATAGGAAAGACCAACAGGTCTTTACTTGAAAGAATGAGAGAGCATGTCTATAATATGCATAAGCATACAGAACATAATGCATTGGCGAAACACTTTACTGAATATGGGAAAGAACATATATTTGGCTTTAGGGTGATAGAAATGGTTGATTTAAATACTCGGGTGGTGATTTTAGAAACTTTACAGAGGAGCATGAGTTATCTTGGATTATTGACATGCAGGCAGATAGGTTTCTGGGTATTAATGAAAGAGCCTCTATAAAACCAGCTTTGAAAGCTAGAGGTCTCTTTAAGTGAATAACTGCCTTTTAATTGTTTTATTTTGAATGCTTTTTTATTGGTTGATTGTGTCTATGAGATAAGACTGGTGTATTATTTAAACTACTTGATTTTTGCAATGAGTTGTCTGAAGAAGCACTTATTGTGTGAAAGTGCTTACCCTGTTATATTTTATTAAACCCGAGTTTTATAGGGAGCCAGTCGTGTTTTTGGTACCATTTTTTGCTAGTTATTCTGTCTTTTGTTATTTGGTACTATTTATTCTGAAAGATCTTTGTGTGTTTTTTATTATTTGCAATTTTTGGGGATCCTCAGAAGCATGGCTGAAGGGAATGAGGCTGATATTGAACTCAATTATGTTCCTACCAGGAAGAGAGGTGAAGGCCACTTCCTGAGTTTTTTGAGGATGGATGGTAATCCATTGTTGGTGAAACCAGCAGCTGGTGAAGGCGAACGGACAGCTGTCAATGATGTCCATCTACAGGATGCTGTAAGAGACCTGGAAAATGAGCTCTTTAAGATGAAAAGCTTACAATGACAATGTTTACACTTAGAAGCATGTCTCTTCCACAAGGTAATACCTCGTGGATTGTGAGTGTTAGTCATGCCGACTTATGGTGCAACTTATCCCAGTTTACTAAGTAAGAGGCAGCAGCTAAATTTAGAATTGAGCTTCAAATATATACGTCTTTTGATAGAACATTTTAAACCTATAGAGAAAGAATTGGTTGAGACGATGAATACTAAGTATGTTGAGCTATTCGAGTCATATAAAGAAGATTTTTTTGGTGAAAATGGATAGAGTTATAGACAATCCCCCGGATTCTCAAAAGCCTGCAAGGAGTGCAAGATGAGTGCAGTAGCTCACGCAGGCAATATGTCTGACGTGCGATCCAGGAACAGCTGGCAGGGGTGTGCATGAGAGTTCCAGCACTAATCTTGCACAGACTAAGCCCTGCTATGCAAATCACCTCATTTGCTGGAGAAATCCATGCAAATGAGGTGATATTGCAATCTAGGAAGTTTGCAATAGTTCGTGCAAGACAAATGCAATCTGCAGAAATGTACTCGGTTAGTAACCGAGTACATTTCTGCAAACTCCAAATGGAGCTATGACAGCTCCAAATAAAGGATGCATATTATTGAGGAAGCATGCCAAAGGCCAAATTGAAGGCCATTGGCATTGCAAACTGTTTTAAAAAATAAATAAAACAACCTTTTTTTTTTCAACGTTCTCGGCTGTTTAAGCATAGGACAGGGTGCGCAAATGGGATTGGGAGAAAATAAGAAAATAAACCGAAAATGAGCATTCTAACAAAAATCAGTATTCTGCCATGTAAGTCAATGGTAGACAAAAGACAACCTGGCCAGTGAGTAGTGGTTGCTAAGGGGAGAGGCTCAGTTTGGGACATGTAACTATGCATTAGGAGGCAATCCTAGGCAAATGAGGGAAAGGTTAGTGAATCCCAGATATTCTCAGGGTGTGAGTGTAAGAGTACAAATAGCTGGGTGCAAGACTAGGATTTAGGTGACATCATGGGTGTGTGTGTCAGGCATACTTTATGCGGATTGGAGACCTGTGGCTCGGGATTGCTCCTAGGTTAGCACAGCTAAGCTAGGGGTGTGTCTAAACCTGCCTAGCACACTTTACAAAGTGTAAGCGGGTGTGCGTGCCACTCACCAGGTTTTACAGGGAGAAAAAGGAAGTTAAACCAAGAAAAAGCAGCTCTGTGCATATATGAGCACTCCATTTGTGCAGCGTGCACACGGTCTTAAACAAAGAGGCAATGGGAAGGGAAAACAGCAGTAGGAAGGTAATCAAGGAGAACTAGCTTAGCTGACTGGTGAATGTATCAGAATCAGCCAATTACACAGGCAGCAGCCCAGCCCAGCACACCACTATAAACTATGCAAACACCTTTCCCCCTTGTTTTCCCCAAAAACTCTCCACCACCGATGTATAAAGATGGGGAAATTTTACAAAGCGAAAGCAAGAGAAAAAATATTAGGGGCTGCTTTTGCTATCATACACCAGCATGTGCAAGAGGCTGAGGGTGGTGAGGATGTGAATGCTGATGAGCAACCCACAGTGAGGAGACGGATAAGAGTGTACAGACCCAGGGTAACCTACCAAGGGCTACATGAGCTGGAGATAGTGGAGCGCTATAGGGTGGACAGGGACCTCCTACAGCAAATTGTTGAGCTGTGCCGGCCACACCTCACACATAGAACTAATAGAGGGGAACCTATCCCAGTGGATACCAAGGTATGTGTAGGCCTAGGAATACTAGCTACAGGTACCTTCCAAAGGCCAATTGGGGATATGATGGGCATTTCATAGGCATCAGCATCCAGGGTACTCCACCAGTTCCTGGATACCATGTCAGCACGTCAGTGAGCATGTATATTTCCCCATCACCTGTGAGGCACTGGCCAGCAATATACATCTCTTCCACCAAATAGCAGAATACCCTGAGGTAGTGGGTGCAATAGACTGCACGCACATATACATTAAAGCACCACCAGGTGAGTGGGGTAGGGTCTACATCAACCACAAGGGCTTCCCCTCCATCAACTGCCAGGTCTGTGCGATGAACCAGGGATAATAATGAATGTGTGTACTGGCTGCCATGGAAGCTACCACGATTCTCACATCTGGCATCTGACGCAGCTGGACCAGACATTTGCCAGTTGGGACATCCCACACGGTCACCTAGTAGGTGCTGCTGGATACGCACTGGAGCCATGGCTGATGACACCCATCAGAAATGCACACACATCTGAAGAAGAACTCCATAATGACGCACACTCACAAACATGAATCATAATAGAATGTGTGTTTTGGATGCTCAAGTCATGGTTCCGGTGCCTGGACACATCCGGTGGAGCCTTGCAGTACTCATCAACTACATGTACCCAAATAGTCCTTGTATGTGCCATGCTACACAATATGATCCTGTGGAAACAGCTGCAGCAGGAACAGCATGGGGCAGGGCCACACAGCCCCCCACCAGTGCCAAGGCCTGCACAGGCACAGAGTGACTCAGAGGAGGAACAACCTGAGCCTGCCCCAGTAGGCAGAAGAAGGCATGCCCAGTATGCCTTGGTCTTGGCAAAGAGGCAATGCATAGCACATGCACTGACACAGTAGGGACCCAGGGAATGACACCTGTCTCCGACTTGTACATACAGTGAAAGGGATGCCAAACATGACACTACCTATGCTCAACCATGCATAGGGAGTGCACTATGTGCATCCGACATAGGAAGCCCTGCATCACCACCCTCATTCCTAGGACACCCACAAGGTATGTGACTCACACATGCCAGTAGGGGGGGGCACATATGAAGCAACAGTCACAGCCAGCAGGATACGTGTAGACAAACAAAAACAAATGCTGTACTATGGCCCCTGAATGAGCCCCATGGCTAACCCTTACCCCAGCTGTACACAGACAGACTACAGCAGGCCAGCTAGTTGGATGTAAGTTGTGAAGGCTAGGAAGTCCAAAACTAATATGTAGGTAGTGAAAGCTACAGTCTGTAGTACACTGGTATGCCTCTAGCCAGCACGATAGGTAAGACCACAGACTGAAATGGTGTACCTGACATACCAGTACAGTCCTAGCAACTGTGTAAAAGTGTAAGGTGTGCCCCACCATCCTATGTATACTTATAGTAACAGTCAGGTGTGCCCCCACACCCCTGTGTAGAAATGTAGAAACAGTATGATGCCCCCCCACTATGCAGAAATGTAGCAACAGTCAATGCCAAATGACTGATGTATACCCTGCAGACACAGCATGCTACCTGTCAGTGTACAACACAAAGGTCATCACTGCAGTACAAACCACCTGGACTTGATCCACACATACAATATAGATGGCCATACTCGGCATGCTCACACACTTAGAGGAATGAAGGCAATGTCAGTCAACAACATACTGAAAGCCCATACTGGGCATGCTCACACACTTAAACACTAGAAGACCATGTCAGCAAACAACAGTGGACCAAACATATCTGGCAGTTGCAGTTCTCAGTGCAGACACATGTCACTATGCAACACTCCTGCCTTGCACACACAGTGGATAGGAATACAGACATATATGTAAGGACAACACGCTATAATAAGCCAAAGGTAGACGGACATAGATGTGTTGAAGAGGGTGACCATGACAAGGAGCCATCTGGGCCTGTCCCACCCAGCACACAGCCAAAGGGCCCCAAACACATGAGGTGCAGGTGTCACTCACTGCAGATACTAGCCACCAGTATCTGTCAGCATGACAGCATGTTGCACGTGCCAGCTGTGCAACATGACTGTACAAGAAAGTTGTCACCTAGCAGCTGTATACACGTACCTGTGGCATATGACCCCATGTGTGCCCGCATGTGGCATGTCAACCCCTACATGAATGGGTTATGACCCATGCACACACCACCCTCCCCATAGCAGATTAATGAGAAGCCTGCTGAGGTCATCCAATGTGAAATACACCTTTGGGGGAGATGTAGCTCAGTAATCCCCATGGCGCGTCCCATAGCTGTGTACTGCTGTACTAAGAAACTAGTTAGGTAGTAGTCCTAACCCCAGACTTGGCAACTGTGTGAGTGTGTGTATGTGTGCATATCTTGGTCTCTGCCTGTGTAGAGAGAAATGCTTTCTAGGCTACTCACACTCAGTACAGTTCATATACACAACATTGGCAAGGCTGCAGATGTCACGCACCTAGAAATACACCTCTGGGGAAATCATAGCCCAGTAATCTCTGTATCACAGCTTGTAACTGCATACTGCTGTAGTGTGAAAAAGTAGCTAGGTAGGTGTTCTAACCCCAGATCTGGTGAATGTGTGTGTGTGTGTGTGTGTGTGTGTGTGTGTGTGTGTGTGTGTGTGTGTGTGTGTGTGTGTGTGTGTGTGTGTGTGTGTGTGTGTGTGTGTGTGTGTGTGTGTGTGTGTGTGCGTGTCTGACTGTGTAAAGAGCAGTGCTTTTTATGCCACTCACACCCCGTACAATACACATACTCGACTTTGGCAAGGCTGCTGATGTCACTCACCTAGAAATACACCTCTGGGGAAATCATAGCCTAGTAAACTCTGTAGTGCATTCTGTAACTGCATACTGCTGTAGTGTGGTAAAGTAGTTAAGTAGGTGTTCTAATCCCAGACCTTGCAACTGTGTGTGTGTGTCTGACTGTGAAGAGAGCAATGCTTTTTAGGCCACTCACACCCCGTACAATACACATACTCGACTTTGGCAAGGCTGCTGATGTCACTCACCTAGAAATACACCTATGGAGAAATCATAACCCAGTAATCTCCGTAATGCATCTTGTGACTGCATGCTGCTGTAGTGTGATAAAGTAGTGAGGTAGGTGTTCTAACCCCAGACCTGGCAACTGTGTTGGTGTGTGTGTCTGACTGAGTAGAGAGCAATGCTTTTTAGGCCACTCACACCCCATACAATACACATACTTGACTTTGGCAAGGCTGCTGATGTCACTCACTTGGAACTACAACTCTGGGAAAATAATAGCCCAGTAATTCCTGCAGCACGTCCTGTAACTGCATACTGCTGTAGTGTGATAAAGTAGTTAGGTCGGTGTCCTAACCCCAGACTTGGCAACTGTCTTTGTGTCTCTGTCTGTGACTGAACAATAAACAATGCTTTTTAGGTTACTCACACTCCTTAGAATTCATATACTCAGCTTTGGCAAGGCTGCTGATGTCACTCACCTAGAAATACACCTGTGGGAAAGTCATAGCCCAGTAATCTCTGTAGGGTGTCCTGTAACTGCATACTGCTGTAGTGTGATTTAGAACTGTGCTAGGGTTCCATTTCCACTCATGGCAGTTCTGGATGTTTTGTGTGTGTTGCAATGTCTGTGTATGGAAAAATGCATCATAGGCTACTCACTCACAGTACATTTCAAATGCCCTACATTGCCAATCCTGCTGATGTCATTCATTGTGAAGTAAAACCTTGGTGAAAAAGTTCTTTAATAATTCTGTGGTGCATCCTATAACAGTTCTATGCTGTAGTGTAATACAGACTTCGGTCAGGAGTTCTATACCCACACCTGTCAGTTGTGAATGTTTTGTGTGCATCTCACTGTCTGTGTAGGGAGCAATGCATTTTATGCTAGTCACTTGCAGTAGAGTTGAAATGCCATACTTTGGTAAACCTGCTGATGTCATTCACTGTGAAATACACCTTTGGGGAAATAGTACTCGAGTAATGTCTGTGGTGCGTACCATAACCTGGTAGTGCTGTAGTGTAATAAAGTAGTTAGGTTGGGGTTATACTCCCAGACATGACAGGTGTGTGTGTGTTAGTAACTGTTATCCTGGGTAGAGGTGAGTGTGTGTCAACTGTGGGCATTGTGGAGGGGGTTTTGCTAATTTATTTTATAGTGGCCATACTATATATCACAATGTCAACCATACAGGGATAACAGATGTAAATTAGCTGGGAGGCTGGGGTCTAAAGCCATACCCATACATGTGACATCAAGGCCAGACAATCCAAGTTAGCAGCCCTACTATTACCCAGAGCACACACTCAACCCATGTGTCATATGAACACACATGCCTAGGCAGCAGCCAATATGTGGGTGGTATACTGCATATTGGCCACTGATAGTAGCTATGCAGTGATAGCAGTGGGCTACAGAGGACATGTCACCTTGCCCATCTGTCCAATATGCACATACATGCAGACAGTGCACCTCTACCATATTTCCCAGTGAGCACCTACACCACCTGTGGTGCCTTCACATGTGACTCACAATGGTCATACCATGTCTGACAACATGTTTTGTATGGACAGATGACACTGACATCAGGGAATGCTGTTGGCATGCCATCAATGTAGGTGAAGGGTAAACCTGCTGCCCAGTACCAGTTCCTGCCATAGGTGGGCAAGACTGGCACATCTGATGATAATCTGTGTTCACAACATGGGCCAGACATCCCAGGTACAGTTCCACATGTCATTGTACATGCATGTGGGAAGTGTGCACATCCCAGACACCATCCATATCATGGACTAAGGACCACATACATGGCATGTGGTGTACAGCATTGGCCACACACAATAGTCACCCAGGTGACTGGATGGGGGATGCAATATCCAACTGTGTGGGTAAATGCAGTAACTACAGGCCTGAGCCACAATGCAGACCATTGTCATGTGGCCTGATACCAAGGTATATCCATCTCCTACCCTTGTACAGCCTGCTGGCACAGTTGACCACCACACATCCATGTAGACATGCACCCATGCATGTCAGAACCTGCACCCTGTGTGTTCGTGTGTGTGTTGCATGGTGCATATGTCCACATCCGCACTCACTACAACCCCCCCAGGGCATACTGAAGCATGCTGTCTGATGTCTGACATCTCCTCATACTCTTTGCCCATTCGGCCTCTGTATAACCCATGTGGAGCATGTGATAACTGCACATTGATGTGTTGTGGCAATCCCACTAGTGATGAGTTGCACTCCTGGCGCTGCCAAGTGTGTCAATGTGTGTGCTTCCCTGTGTGAGTGTGCCTGTGTTGACGCTGGCACCTGTTCATGCAGACAGGCACGTGTATGACACCTACCGTATATCTACTGTATCCCTGTTGCAGATGTCACTCACTCTCACATATATATTTTCTGAGTGCTCCACCTCACATTACCCATGTGGTGCATCCAATAACTGCATCGAACTGTGATAGCACTGGTAGGTGTGTGACACAGACATGCTTCAGTTTTACACTCCCACCCTTCCCTGACATGTATTTGCCTCTGTCTGCCTCCCCCACTCCCTGTCTGGTGGATGTGGAGACCCACACCAGCCTTGCTTAGGCAGCAGCATGTGTATTTTATGTCATGCTCATGATCAGCCGATGGCCTCTGCACGAATTGCAGCCCTTCCCCAGCTGATTGTATGTGGAACAGCTGTGTTAACAATCCAAAAGCCAATTGCATGGAAACACATTCCAATACCTAGGAACATAATGGTGATGCTGGGCCTTTTCAGTCACTGTGAGCAGGAACTAGATCTGTTGTTTGGAAAACATCTCAGATGGATTGGGGGTTTACCTCCAACAACATACACTGTGGAAAGAGGGCAACAAATATGAGGAATCCCCATCTGCAGGGTCATCTGCAGACTGGGCAGTGTTGTGCCTATGGTTTCATGTGTTATCCACAGTGCATCTCACTGTGGAATGCAGACGGTATTGTGAGGATTGCAGTCTGTAGATGGTGAAGGCCGTGATAGTTATTGACTTCATATCCCTCATAGGAGATATGTTGCAACAAACACCATTACAATGGAAAATATACAAGGCTATCACAGCAACATGTATATACTGGCTCTGTGTATGTGCTGTCAGTCACACCACTGTCAATGTTTGTACATATGGTGTGCATGAAATGGTGCATATGTGCTGTACGCCATAAATAGTGTCATCATATCTGATAACAAGAGAGTGATATATCAGATTGTTACACATGTCATGTACAGTAGGGGTTATATTTCATGACATAAGCTGGACATTCTGTGGATGTTTGTACAGTACTGAGGTCTGTGTAGTGATGGTGAATGTCGACAATGTGTGTATTGTTAATATGTACTTTAGCCTGTGTACAGACTGTGGTAGATGTCATTGTCCTAGCTCCCCTTCTATCAGATGTTACATGCTGCCCCACTGTATGGTACCATTCTGCCATACATGTTTGTAGGGCCATACACACACATGTCCCATACCACAGACAGCCATCAGGCCAAACTGTGTAGCAGCCCAGTATATGTAGGGACATTCTGTAACTGGCACGTATGAGGATGGTGTAGAACAGATAGTCCATATACTGTAATATTATGCTAGCCTACCATATGTGGCTGTGGCTGCATTCACATCAGTTGTGGTATCTTACCCTGTGCTGTGACATGGCTGTTGAACCTGCCGGTTGGGAGGGTGGCCTAATGGTTAAGGTGTTTGCCTTACAAACACAAGGTGCAGGGTTTAAATCACACAGGGGACAATTGGCTAGGGTTAAAATGGCTCACAAGGGCAGTTAGCCTAGTACTAATCTATGAACCTATGAACCTATGCTATATATGCAGGTACATGTGCATTCCCCCATACAAGATGTAGGCCAGTGTTGAGCCAGGCTGCCTGTAGCCTGCACAGTGCATTGTTACATGCCTAGCAGCTTAGTATACTTAACCAGTGGGATGTCATGTGCAGATACTTGCCAGATGTACTGCTGCTGGGCCTCCCTTAAACATCATGTATGTCAGACAGACCAGTGGGATGCTGTACAGATGTATGTCAATATCTAGTGGATAGTATGTGTCCATGGCACCCCTGTACCAGCAATCATTATGTGTCAGGCCAGACAGGAGTGTGTGAATCCAACACCTATGGTGCCAAATGTATACTAGTCATTATGTGTTATACCCATCTACATGGCTGTCTACATCCATATTGTCAGGCCTGGTAAACATGTGATGCACTAAGGGAATATGTGTATACCTCCAGACTGTACAGGGTGTGTCCGAAGTTCCATATATAGTGGCCAATATCTCTGCTGCACTCCACAGGGGCATTACATGCTAGCAGCAGTACTTTACAATGATTTCTGTAGGATGTCTGCCAGTAGCCAATGCCACACATGTTATAAGCAGATTTCAGCATCCACACACACCATGTCTGTGAAGACAATCCCAATGACAGTAGCAACAGTCTAGTAATATACCTGCTATACACACCTGACATCCCCTTGCACTACGACATTGGGACTGTAGGGGCTGTGGTATGGTTACACTCCATGTCCAGGACATATGGTGGAAATATATGTAGATATACCTATCCAGATAGCCATATATATATAATGACACATATGTACTACACTGAATTACCACTATCATGGCAACTATCCATTATAAATCCCTACAGCATGTGGCCATGGTCCCTTCACATTTCCTGTGTGATGGACATCCGTCCTGTGTGGGGGCATCAGTGATACAGGCAGCAGGTAGCAATACCTCTTACAGGAGAACATGCACACTCAGAGAGGACACATATTTGTGGAGGTTCAGGAGCTACAGACAGACTGTGGGTAGAGTTGTGTAATGCTTTGCATAATACTGGTGTTACAGGGTTTGTGTGTGTGTGTACATACCAGTGTACCTTGGAATGCAGTCTGTCTGCATAGGTCACTACTGTGGGCCTACCTCTTGCTGGGCAGAGGTATGCCTATCATGTATTGTCCATCCACCACACAAGTCCTGTGTCAGATATGACACTGGCAGTGTGTGTGTTGCATGCTACCGGTACATGGCTACTTCCATGTCTATACCTAACCTAATTTCCCAGACTAAGGGTATGTTGCAGACTATCCTGTAACACCAGCACCTTG
Source organism: Protopterus annectens (assembly GCF_019279795.1). Lineage (NCBI taxonomy): Eukaryota > Metazoa > Chordata > Ceratodontiformes > Protopteridae > Protopterus > Protopterus annectens. Next base: position 685,055,403 of record NC_056751.1, read on the forward strand.
CTGAGTGTATGGCAACACTGTTCCACATACATGCCTGTGTTCCAGCCTCTGTCCCCCATCTACATACCAAGCTCTGCACATTTGTCATGCTGTTGGGGGTTGTTCTGTAGTGGGCTGTGAGTATATCACACTGCCATTGCTGCTATTACTACACTGCTGTTGTATCCCCTGCACATACACCGGGGCTGGAGCCATATATGTGTGGGTGTTACCTACACAACACATGTGCACCCTTAAGCACTGCAGATGCCAGTGTATGTAACAGTGGTATATGGTCTTGTATTATTGAGTCTAGGTGGAGAGCACCATAAATGACCTAGGCTGTTACAAATGTGAGGGTATCAGGGGTGAGCTGCCACAAGGTATGTGGATTTGCAGTTCCATATACTCCACTTATATTGCAACTACTAACATGACTTTGGGTACTGCAAGCCTACTGCCTCTGCAGTACAGACTGTTCTGTGCGTTATGCCTTGTTATGCACTGGGTACAACCCATTTGATCACAAAACGTCTTTACCTCCTACGGAAATTGTACAGAGTGTAGACAGAGGCTGCTGAACTACACACCTGCAGTACATACTGTTGATTGTGTGGTGCCCTGTGGCCCGGTCTTTCAGCACTATTGTACATTCTGAGGGGTTGGCTTCAACTGTTACAGTTGTGTACCTTTCCAGACTGCTCTATAAGTGTAACTGTTTCATAGTTGCAGTACTCCGTTTATATGGTATGGCATATAGGACCGCTATGGTACACAATTAAAGGGGTCCCATTTCTGCAAACCTGTGTGTGGTGTCTTTACTGTGACCTTTCTATGGGTATATGTTGCAGGCAATGACTGGCATTTGTATGTTTAGCCCATACAGTGTCCAGTTGTTCAGGTGTTAACTGTAGGCATACTGGCTGTTCCATATTGTGTGCACCTCCTACATACATCTGTGTGTGTATGTGTAGTCACATGTGTGTATATATATATATATATATATATATATATATATATATATATATAGATAGATAGATATAGATATAGATATATATCTGCATCAGCATATATGTCTATGTGTATCTATATTCTGGGGACGTTGATGGCTTCCACATATTACATGTCCTGTGGGAGGCAGACTGTATTAGGTAGTTTATTGCAGGGTGCAGGTGTTTGGCTGTGGGGGGATGCCTATTCGGACCACACGTATATTGTGTGGGGCCTCTCAACCCCATTAACGTTGCATGAGGACATATATGTTTTGTTATTTCCCCATTACCTACAGATGTATGTCCGTATATACCTATATGTGTGTGTGTATATATTTTTATATATATATATATATATATATATATATATATATATATATATATATATATCTATATATATATATATATACTTCATTTCACCTAACTTCACTGACTTTCATTTCACTGACCCCATTTCACTGAAATTTAATTTGACTGACACTTCATTTCACTGACAGTTCATTTGACTGACAAGTATTATTAGCAAGAAAATGGAATATGTATAGTTTTCATGTGATAATATAATATTGCTTATATATTCTAACTCCAGGGTCACTACAAAATGAACTGTCACTGAAATGAAGTGTCAGTGAAATGAAATTTCAGTCATTTGGTTTCAGTTAAATATATATATATATATATATATATATATATATATATATATATATATATATATATATATATATATATATATATATATATATATATATATATATATATATATATATATATATATATATATATATACACACACATATCTGCTGATATAATTATATAACCTGCCGTATATATTTAGACATGTAGATGTGGACATATATATCTTTAGATGTAGGCATTTGCATGTTTACATGTTCATAAATATTTATATAGTTTTATATATATATATATATATATATATATATATATATATATATATACATATATCAATTATGTTGTAACCATTTAGACATTAATATATTTACTCACACACATACATCTACATGTTGGAATACATTCTCTGTACTGCTGAATGACTGGGCTGGATGATATGTTTGTGAATACAACAAAGATATGCATATCTGAGATGGTTTAGTGGCAAATCACTTTGGCTATGGTGTGCAGGGTCCTGGGTTTGATCATACCAAAGGCTGCTTATTTTGTTGCTAGGCAGGACAAGGCCGTTGGATACAGTGTGATTAAGGCACTATTGAGCAGTTGTAAGTGGGTTTGCTCAACGGTAAGCACTGCCAACCTCCTCTTATGTTTTCTTACAGTCAGTTAGCTTCAGATTTCTCAACCTGTGTAGGCATAGCTTACCCTAGCGTAAACCCTCGAAAACCCACCTACCGCTGCTTAACGGTGCCTACTGCCACTTTCCCCCGTGCTAATTCCTTTAAAAGAAAAGAAAAGGGGTTAATAGGAAAGTGGTGAAAAATGGGGCACAAAGTGGGAAAGACAGTAGGGAAAATAGCTAGGCATGTGCAGGAAGGGTATAGGAAATGTTCATAGCTGCCCATTTTTTGTACAGCAACAGCTGTGCATATACACTATATTTGCAGGTACATTTGGACCCTCAAACCCCTGGGAGAGGGGTGAGGACAATATATATTCATTGTGATGCCAATTAGACCAGATTACATGTGTCCAGTGGACACTTGTGCAAAATAGACAGCTATGTATGGGGCGAGAGTTTTTTGTGGGAACAGATTGCCCTTTTTTTTTCAGGTGAGAGTGGGATGTTGGGGAGGGGTAGTAGGTATATTTGGGGAGGGAGGTTGGGTAGGTTAACAGACAAGACACACAAGACATACAGGGCTGGTATATCACACATATGGGGGGCAAACACCTTGGACAGGGAGGGATGTTTGGAAGTCATAAGCCCATGAGCCCCCAACTGAAAACAATGGGACTGAGGTCCCCACCCATGGACAGTCACCACTGCACCTTCATGGCCCTGAAGGTGGCTGTGCTGGGGCTGTGTAGTAGGGGCAGGCTCACCCTCTAATACTGCCACCTGGCCCTCAAGCTGGTGTAACCACTCTCGATACTCCAGATTGAGCTCCCTACACACCATGGCCCAGACCTGTTGATGTGTGACAGGTTCCCCTCTGCACCCGCTTCAAAGGGGGGGGCGAGCCCCATCCCCTGTGGCAGTTCCTCCTGAAGGTGGCACAGGGCCCATGGAGGAGGAGATCCCAGGCTGGGCCCCAGATGTGCTGGTGCCCGGTGCCATGGCCAGCTGAGGTGGGTCCACTGAGACCGGCCTTCCCATACAAGCTGTGTTGTCGCATGTTTATGGCAGATATGGGTTAGTAACAGTCAACAGCATTCAAGATTAATTATAACAGCATGCAGAGGTATTCCCATTAACCTGACACACCAGATTTAATACAGTTGCAGAGCAAGCAGAACACATGCATATATGGAGCAACAGTGGTCATTACAGGAGCATGCGGGTTTCATTGATGGCAACAGGCCACCAATGTGGGTGTATTTTAAAATGGCACATGCATAGAAACAAATGTGAATATTTATTAACCATTAGGACATATGTCCCAAAAAAGTCTGGAGTGTACACATACCAGTTGAGGAGTGCCATTGAGTTATTATGGCCATATGGTAGGGGTGAGACAGAGGGTTCAATTAACAACTGATATATCCTTGTAGTTTTCACAACATTCTTAGTCACTGCAGTGATCTTTCCCTTACATGTATTATTACACTATGCAATGGCCTTATATTGTACACTGGTATGTTTATAGATTATTATATATGTGACCTGTGTCTTAAATACAGGTGTGACAGGCTGCAGGTGTTAATGCAACATATGTTGAGAATTGCTGTCATACACTTTGGGTGAAGTGCTAGAATGACAGGTTTGTTTTCATATACATTCTCTGACTATGTACACGTTTGACTATCAGTTATATGTCATTAACAGCTGCCTACATTTCTTGGATCATAACACTGAATTTTCAGGGAAACAGGGTACCAAGCTGGTGATATGGGCCATTTATCTGGATATGCTGGACAGCTGGGAACAGTTGTGGAGTATAAATATGCATATAACTTACAATTTGAAAATTCAAGCAAATTCTGTACAGTTGGGTGTAATTATGCATACAGCTTTCTATCTGAACATTGTATCACAGTCTGTACAGTTGTGGGGTATGATTATGCATACAACTTAGTAGCACTCTCAGGAGTCAAACCCCTGCTGTGTGTGACAAAAATTATTGCTAACATCACAGTACACTGTGCTATCAGGGAATTGATGTAAAGCTTTTGACTGTTTTCTATCTAAGTCTCCCTAACTTGTACGATATGACTGACCTCTTGGCACTTCCAACATTGTTATGCAGGACTTCATACCCATTTTATCTGCATACCATGGTGTGGGTGACACTGCTTAAGATACAACAGTACTATTTATAGTATGGAACAGATCGCAAACATATGAGAGAAGAGTAAACAGAGGCACTCCAGGGGTTATACCTTTATTCACAGACTATTAACACATTTATTTCTACTGGTACAATACTTTCTAAGGCTGTTATATTCTTTTTTATGACAGTACATGCAGACTGATTACTAACCTGCCTCACAACGCAGTCTTTGCAGCCTGGCATCATGGGCTTGCTGGTTCGCAGCCCTCTCATCTGCAGCTGTCAGATAAATGCATTGATATTTAGCCATACCTATCCATAGTATACACAAGCTAGGCAATTATTTACTACTTAGTAGAATGTGTACTTACTCAATACTGGTGCATTGGCCATCTGCCGACACTCCTGGATCCACTGTTCCAGGGCATCCCCCCTCCGCTGCTTCAGGTCAGCATGGTGGTGCCTGACCTGCTCTCCAGTCTGAGGGATACCTGTGGCACTGGTGAGCTCATGGGTGAAACTGTCCCAGGCTTCCATTTTGTACTGTGAGCCCTGGTACTGGCCCTGCAGTAGTCTCTGATCATGGTGTTTTACCAGGAACCATACCATGAATTTTGACTCCTGGATGCCCCAGCACTGTGCTCTGAAATAAGTGCCTTCAACCACACCAGCCATTCTGCCTGCAGTAGGAAGCTACAACCAGTTATGAGACATATTCCTGCCTGTAGGGTTTAAATACAGCCAGTTTTCTGCACTTTGCCATGATTGGCCAGTTTTGAAAAGGCTAAGCCATGAGCACACCTGCTTACATAAGGCTGGCACTGTTTAAAGAGGTATACCACTAGGCAGATTGAATTGGCTCCCCTACACATTGCTTACACTTACTAACATGAGCTGTGCTGCTGTTAGCATTGCTTCATAGTTGATTATCACTATATTTGCCATTTGGCAATGATTTAGTCTTCATTACAGGTTATATATGTGTCTGGTATCTGTGATTCATGTGTACATACACTGTATAGGGACCTGGGGACTTCTACACTTTATTACAATAACACCTCAAATCTATGCTTACTGCAGTACTCCAGTTCACATATTTATGTTCTGTGCAGGTTATCCAACATCATACTGTACATAGATTGCGTTCACGTGTTTGGTTTGATTTTCCTGTGGTGAGGATTAGTTTGCGGATACCTCATTCATATCGATTGCTATGATGGCTTAGTGGTTAACTACTGTGACTATACTGTACAGGGTCCTGAATTTGAGCCTTGCAGAGGCAGTTTATTTTGTTGCTGGACAGAACATGGGCTGTTGGATCCAGAGTGATTAAGGCACTTTAAAGCAGTTGTAAGCGGGTTTGTACGGGTTTGCACAATGGTAAGCACTGCTAACCTCCGGTTACAGGTTCTTACACTCAGTTAGCTTCTACTTTGCTTAATCTGTGTAGTCAATGCTTACCCCCACGCAAATGCACTTAAGTACGCTTACTAGTGCTTATATATGCTTACTACTGCTTATTTGTGCTTAAAGCTGCTTACTAGTGCCTTATTCATTATGACACTGACACTTCACATGTGCATTTCATGTAGTACTCCAGTTCACATTTAAAGGTTATAGTGTAGGTTATAAGGCAAAAAGATGTAAAATTATGTTCATATACAGATTTCACATGGAAAATGATATGTGCTGCAGTGGGACTCAAACTGGAATGCCTACTTGTTAAGCAGATGCTCTAACCACTACAGTATTGCTATGCTGCTTCATTTGAAAATATATATTCCTTGTTATCCTCTTCAGCCTTTTCAGCTGCTTCAACCATAGCTAAGTGTTGGGCAAACCCACACACCTACGGTTAGCTGTACTCAGGGTTTTAAAAAAAATAACTAAAAGGGTTTCTTCATTTTATTTAAATGTACTGTTGATGTTGAACACATGGGGACTGTTGGTGGGGATATGCAGACACTTATGAGCAGTCTCACTCATTTTTTACACATTCTTCTTTTCCACTTTGCAGGGACATGTTTATTCTGAGATCTCTGCTCTCAGACATGCCCCCTGCACTCGTCCACGCTCCATGTAGCATTAGGAGTTCAGGCAGCGTGCCTTCATTAATATGCATGACGCGCTGCCGTCCTCCTCTTAAACTGCTGCTTCAGTGCAGGACTAGATTAGTCCTGCACAGAAGATAAGTAAATCCAGGGGAATGTCTCCTCATACGAGCAACAATTAAATACCCAGAAAACAAAAAAATTGAGTAGAGACACTACTGATTTCTCTAAAGGCAATGTTTTCACCTGGCTTAGAAATGTATTTTCAACTAGTTCTGTGACTTGAGAACTCTAATAAAATTCAGAAAGTGATGAATACCACTCCTTCTGAAGTTCCAACTGCTACTAGACAAGCTAATGTTAATAATGGAAATACTGACAGCGTTGAACTGTGTAATGTACCTAGTACATCTGGTACTGTCCCTTTAAACCTGGCTGCTTTTTCCAAACCAATAGATGTCTGCCCAAAAACTATGAATATAGCCGGTCAAACAGAGACACTCCCTTTGCCCCTCATGATACGACAGAGGGAGAAGATACGCCACTCATGCTCCCAAAGCAGAGGGAGGAAATGGCAGCGTCTGATGGAGGAAGGTGGAAAGCAGATGCTGAAATCCATGTGGACAGGTTAAATGACTTTGTTATCTATAATATCATAAGAAATAACTGACTGCATCTCAGATGTCTTTGCTTAGCTATGGGCTATCATTTATACCAGCCCAAGGGTCTATTGCAAGTGAGACTATCATTGATACTAAACAATATATCATGAATGTGATGCTTAAAACTATATATAGTAATGATGGTAACTCTGAAACCTTTACTTTTAAAAAAACGAGTGTCTTTCAGCCGCCATTGCATCCAGTGTTAGACACCTTTTCAAGAAAATGTGAGAATGATTTAATGGCTATTTATTATGGTAAGGGTATGAAGAGAATTTTTTTAATTTAAGTGATGCAGAGCATAAAGCTCTATTAGAGCTACAGAATGACAATGAGTTGATTATAAAACCTGCTGACAAAGGTGGATCCATTGTGGTGATGGACGCCAAGTTCTACAATGACAGTATTTTGGGTCTAGTGATGGATTCATGTGTTTACACTGAGGTTAACCATCTGTATGTTAAACTATCACATGATAGAGTTAACTCCAGCTTGAATGACTGCTATTGCAGTGGACTAATATCCCAGGAACTTTATGAGTATTTTTTAGTGGAACATCCTTTAATACCAATGTTCCAGGGATTGGCAAAGATTCATAAGAATTTAAATAAACCCCATTTCAGACCCATTGTTGCTGGCAATGGCTGGATTACAGAGCCAATCTCTATTTTTATAGAGAAGAAATTAAGGCCAATACTTGAGCTGCAGAATCAGGTGCTTATAGACACCAAACAGTTTTTGGGTGACCAATATGATTCAGTTAGTGGGTTGATTTTTAATGGGAAATATTTGCTTGTCATCTTGGATGTAGTGTCTTTATTTACATCTATCCCACATGAAAGTAGCATTAATATGTTGAAAGATTTCTTAGTTTCTAAAAGCAGCTATGAAATCATGACAGTTAATTTGATTTGCTTGTTCTTGGAGATGATTTTGGAAAATAATATATTCATGTATGATGAGTGTTTATTCTTTCAGAAGGTTGGCGTAGCTGTGGGCACTAGTTGTGTTAATAGCCACGACAACACAGTAATGGCTCAATGGGAGGACAAACATGTTTTTGATTCCATTTATACTCCTCATATTAAGTTTTACAAAAGGTTTTAGATGACCTCTTTCTTGTATGGGATGGGACTTATGAGCGACTAATGGAGTTTATTCAGTTCCTGACTAATACAGAGACATTTTTGTCATTTACACATAAGATATCAGATAAAGAGCTTGATTTTTTGGATGTGAAAGTGTTTATCAGTTCTTCTTGTGTCTATAAGATAAGACTGACGTATTATTTAAACTACTTGATTTTTGCAATGAGTTGTCTGAAGAAGTACTTATATTGTGAAAGCGATTACCCTGTTATATTTTATTAAACCTGAGTTTTATACAGAGCCAGTCATGTTTTTGGTACCATTTTTTACTAGTTATTCTGTCTTTGGTTATTTGGTACCAATTATTCTGAAGGATCTTTGTGTGTTTTTTATTATACCTATAGAATGCCTTGTGGTTGTCTTTGGAATCTTTGGCAGTTTTCTTTTTGTAACTAGCTTTGGAGGATTTTATGAAGGATCTCAGCTTTTTCCTGAGGCTGGTAAGGGAGTTTTTTGCATCCTGGGATTTTCCTCATTTCTACAACAGTTTCTTCCTTTTGTTATAAAGTTTGTTTATGGCAAGGAACCACCAGATTGGCTTCCTTTTTTTGGAGGAGAGCATCTTGGTTGTATTGGGGATGGCAGGATTCATGCACGAGTGGATGTGCTCGTACAGTGCCTTGGTGTAGGTTTCAGCAGTCAAACTTTCAGTTCCCATCTGCATGGGTGTCATGAAGTTTGTCACTTCTGACTTGAGTAGCATGAAGTTGGCTTTGGAGAAGTTTTTTGCAGAGGTTTCCTTACTGGGGGGGTGGGATGTGGATGTCAAGGATGATTAGCTTATGGTCAGACCTGACCAACAAGGGGGTGACCATAGGTGTGGAGCATCGATTTCCCATGTTGGTAATGACCAGGTCTAGGATATTGGAGCCCCTGGTGGGACTAAGGATTAGTTGATCCAGGGCATTGAAATTTATGAATTCCAAGACCCGTTGGGCAAAGGTGTTAGTATACAAGTAGTTTTCCCAGTTAATGGCAGGGTAGTTGAAATCACTCAGTATCAGGGTGTTTGGTTGTATCTTAATATTTTCCAATATGTTTAGAAAGGTGCAGTGAAAATCTTGGGGCATGATGAGGGATCTGTAGCAAGCTACAATTTGGATTGCAGTCTTACTTAGTATTAGTTGCACCTGGAGAATTTCAGATGTATTATGTTGGACAACTAGCCTGGTGTTGTGAATATCCTTGGTGAATATGGACACTCCTCCACCTTTAGTGTTTTGGTCCTGATGGCCAAAAAGTGTGGTAAGAGTTGTAGCCTGGTATTGCAGGGGTGCTGTCTGGAGCCTTGAACCAGGTCTCAGTTACTGCACAGATATCAATGTTCTCCATTTTTAGGAGTGCCTCGAGAGAGTGCATTTTGAGGTTTAGACTTCTAGCATTGAGTAGCATTACCTTCAGATTTTGCATGCTTGTACCTGTTACAGTGGTGGTTTTGTCCTTTGAACTTTGCCTAAAATAGGCACTATAGGGGTAGCAAGAGCCTTAGCCAGTAACCTGAATCCCAGGTGCAGACCATCTCTGGCAATACATCGTGGTCTGGTGATCATGTCGTCCCAGACAGACAGATACTGGATCCCCTTTGAATGATGCCAGAAGCTTATCCAATTGTTGAAGTCAATCATTTTGTCCTTATACTGTGGCATCATTCTGGGCGAAGGCAGGATGCTACTCAGGGCTAGAGTCATACCTGCCTGGGCTACATGATCTGAGAGCTCTTCTATGTCTCTTTTCATGTAGACCAGGGAGGTACATCTCAAGTCATTCACTCCAACATGGACAATGACAGAGTCATATTTGTACTTGTTGTGGAGTGACTTGAGTGCATGCATTATATGGTGGATCCTGGCACCCAACAGGCAGCTGACTGTAATTTTCTCCTTGTTTAGTCTGGTGAGTGGGACATCAGTGTGCCTGACTATAGAGTCACCTATGACTAAAGTGTTGGGTACGTTGTCTTCCCTTAGGGGCTGTTGTTGGGTGGCACACTGGTGTTGTAAGCTATGTGACACTTTGGTTGTGATTGGTGTTTGCGTTTCAGCATCAGAGGTACTTGTTGCTTGGACAAGTTACTGTTAAGGGCCTCCACATATGTGGGTTTAGTGTTGCTATGTGTGGCTGTTGGTGGTGTGGGTTTAAAAGAGCTATGTGTTGCTTGAGGTGTAGTGCAGGTGTTAACATTCTCCTCTTGACTGTCTAGCACAATCTTGGGTGGAGAGAGCTTTACTTCCAATTTGGCTATGTAAGTGCATCTCTCGCAGGTTGTAGTGTTGGGTGGCAGGAGGAGAGGGATGTCTATGTACATAAGGCAATTGCTGCATTGACACAGTATGCCCAGATTCACCAGGTTGACAGGAGAAATCACCAGAAGCTGACCCTTGGACATGCCTGGTTTGGTGCTTTTTTTTTTGTAAAAGTACAAGAGCTTTTTTCCCTTACCTTAGCAAGGTACTTTGCAATTATAGACTGCTTAGTGTCTGCAATTAATTTCTCCTTATTAACAAGGGGATTTGAGTGCTTGTATCAGTTTAAGACTTCCTAGTGCTTTCCAGCAGGTTTTAAAGCAAGTGCTAGTCACAGGGATGCTTAAAGGTAAGAGGAAAAACAATGGTTTATCCTAAACACTGCAGTGTGCACTAGCGGAGTTAGATGTGAAACTAGGTAACTTAAGTTTTACCTGTCTAAAAAGTTACGTTTTAGAATAGAGTCACTATTTTTAAAACAGCAAAATAGATTGAAAGGTATGGTCACTTTTGTATTCTGGTACTATGGAATACAGTAGTATAGCCAATAAATTTAAATAGTTGAAGGGGAGTGATTTCACAAAATGATAATTTTGTGCTTACTCCCACAAGCCAGTAAAAACAGAGAGGAAATGAGATATATAGTCAAATTAATATAAGGGGAAGGTAACTAGAAAGACAGTTAAGAACATTACAGTAACCTGGTAGGAGAGTGGGAAAAAAAAGTTCTGCCAAGTCACAAGCGACAGAGCTGTGGTCTCTTTTCAAGTTTTAATATGCAGTTAAAAGCAGAATACAAGTAAAACACAAGGTAAATATAACAAATCACAGTATTCAAAATAGAAAAAGGCAATAAAGTAATATAACAAATAAAAAGCAAACTAACCTTTCCCTCACAGCAAAGTGTGGCAGAGTCTGGGTGAGCCTTTCTAGTAAAGCTCTGAAATGTTTTATTTTACCCCTTTAAATAGAAGGTTTATTTCCTAGCTCCACCCTCTCAGTTCACAGATGATTAACCTTAATTGACCTGTTCTATTGACCTGTACTAATTTCTGCCTGACTCACAAGAGACAGAGCTGTGGTCTCTTTTCAAGTTGTAATATGCAGTTAAAAGCAGAATACAAGTAAAACACAAGGTAAATAAAACAAATCACAGTATTCAAAATAGAAAAAGGCAATAAAGTAATATAACAAATAAAAAGCAAACTAACCTTTCCCTCACAGCAAAGTGTAGCAGAGTCTGGGTGAGCCTTTCTAGTAAAGCTCTGAAATGTTTTATTTTACCCCTTAAATAAAAGGTTTAGTTACTGGCTCCACTCCCTCAGTTCACAGATGGTTAACCTTAACTGACCTGTTCTATTGACCTGTACTAATTTCTGCCTGACTCACAAGAGACAGTGCTGTGGTCTCTTTTCAAGTTGTAATATGCAGTTAAAAGCAGAATACAAGTAAAACACAAGGTAAATAAAACAAATCACATTATTCAAAATAGAAAATGGCAATAAAATAATATAACAAATAAAAAGCAAACTAACCTTTCCCTCACAGCAAAGTGTAGCATAGCCTGGGTAAGCATATATGTTTTTGCATGCAGAGAGCTATGTACACCTTAACTGTCTCTCCCCACCCTCATCATGCAGGATTACCCTCAGCTGTCTGTAGGTGGCCCACATGTGATATAACTGTATTTGTTGAGTGTGATACCCACACACACACACACACACACACACACACATATATATATATATATATATATATATATATATATATATATATATATATATATATGGACAACATATAAAAATATTTCAATCATGCACAGGCATAGACATGGGGAGGAGAGAGACAGACAGTGACAGAGAGAGAGACACACACACAAACATAGAGAGAGAGACAGTCACAGAGAGAGCGAAACATCCTGAAAGGCATAGAGTGATGTCCTGCTGCAGACAATTGAACACCAGTTGTAACCAGTGGCATGTGCCAGGATGAAGGTGAACTCCATTGTGTAATAGTAGTGAGGTAAGGGTTGTAATCTCACATCAGTGTGTGTGTGTGTGTGTGTGTGTGTGTGTGTGTGTGTGTGTGTGTGTGTGTGTGTGTGTGTGTGTGTGTGTGTGTGTGTGTGTGTGTGCACACGCATGCATGTATGTGTGTGTGTGTGTGTGTGTGTGTGTGTGTGTGTGTGTGTGTGTGTGTGTGTGTGTGTGTGTGTGTTTGTAGGTTAAGGTACTTCCCATTTCCCAAATGTACAAGGTTTGCTGATGTCATTCACCTTAGAAGCACCTGTGGACAGTTTTAAACCCTATCAGCTCTGTGGCACATGTGATAACTTCGTAGCACTATAGTACAAATACCTAGATAAGTAGGGGTTCTAATCTCAGTACTGGTAACTTTGTGTTTGTAGGTTAAAGTATTATGAGGCCTTTCCCACCCAGAACACTTCCCATTGCCCTACTTTATAAGGCCTGTTGATGTCATTCACCTTAGAAGTACCTCTGGACAATATTCAGCCCTTTAAGCTCTGTGGTGCATGCAAAACTTCATAGCACTAGAGTACAAATAACTAGATAAGTAGGGAGTCTAATATCAGTACTGGTAACTGTGTGTTTGCAGGTTAAAGTATTTTGAGGCCTTTCCCACCCAGTACACTTTCCATTGCCCTAATTTACAAAACATGTTGATGTCATTCACCTTAGAATTACCTTTGGACAGTGTGCAGCTCTATCAGCTTGGTGGTACATGCGATAACTTCATAGCACTGTAGTTAGGAGCTCTAATCTCAGTACTGGTAACTGTGTGTGTGTGGGGGGGTTACATTATTTTGAGGCCTTTCCCACCCAGTACACTTCTCATTGCCTTACTTTGCAAGGCCTGCTGATGTCATTCACCTTAAAAGTACATTTGGACACTTGTCACTCCTCTAAGTTCCATGGCATGTGCAATAACTACATAGCACTATAGTACAAATAACTAGATAGATAGGGGTACTAATCATAATACTGGGGACCATGATACTGTGTTTGTGTGAGAACCAATTCCCCTCTGTGTCTTGGTTATACCATTTTGAGGCCTGTTCCACCCAGTACACTTCGCATTGCCCTACTGTACAAGGCCTGCTGATGTCATTCACCTTAGAAGTACCTTTGGACACCTGGCAGCCCTATAAGCTCTGTGGCACATGTGATAACTGCGTAGTACTATAATACAAATAGCTAGCTAGGTAGGAGTTCTAATCTCAATACTGGCAACTGTATGTATGTATGTGTGGGTAAGAACTCTTTCCCTGGTATGTGTGTTGGTTATACCATTTTGAGGCTTGTTCCACACTGGTGCCCCCCATTGCATTACTTTACAGGCCTTGTTCATGTCATCAACATTAGATCCACTGTTGGACACTTTCTAGGCATATAAGCTCTGTGGTGCATGAGATAAGTGGGCAGCACTATAGGTAGGTGTTTGAATCTCAATACAGTGAACTATACTACTGTGTGTGTTTGTGTGTGAAGCATATGTCCTGTGGCTGTTGTGTGTGTGTTAGTTATACCATTTTAAGGCATGTTGACCCCCTTCCCATGGCATTACTTTAAAGACCCTGTTGATGTCATCCACCTTACATACACCATGTTAAACTCTACAGGCCATACCAGTCATCTGTACAGATGTATGGAGCATATCCAAATGTTTGTCTAACATACAAAGCTATGCCAAACCCAGAGCTGTTGGACATGCTCCACTTAAAGAAATCCCAATACCTCTGAGCTACATGCTCTAGGGACCTAAACCTTGCCACCACAATAAACAGAACATGCTGGAGGGATAGATTCCTGTCCCAGAGACTTCCCATACTCTGGAACAGATTACCTATCTATGCCAAACAGAGCTCCTCATTAGCACTCTTCAAGAAAAATCCTAATGATTGGATGGGAAATAGGAAATTTACCCTGGGGATCACTTCTGTGGCTCTGCTTGACAGGGGCACAGGAAAATAATTTTCTTGGGTGGCGAAAGCCAGGGTACCTTTTTGACTAGACTTGTATAGGCCCTAGGGCCAATAGCCTAGTACCTACCAATGAACCTATGAACATATATATGGTCCGTGTCTCCTAACAATGGGGTTTTATGACAAATCACTGGGAAATACATGACAGTTGCCATAGTTACAGACATGTCAGCTTCAGACATCATACCCGTCTGAAACATCATGCTGACATAAAGTTTGTTACACTATCACTTCTCCAGGTCTGCAAGAGCAATATGTGAGTAGAGTCACTATTTTGGGTGTTTTATCCCACCATCTATGAAGGCATTCCCAAGATTAAATGGTGTAGGAGGTTGTGAGTTATGTACCTGGCATATAATCTCCATGGTGCATGCAATGTGTACGTATCACTATAGTACTTACAAGTAGATAGGTAGGGGATTTAATCTGACTATTGACAATTGTGTGAGTGTATGTGTTTCTGTATGCATATCCCCTGTGGCTGTCTTCCCTGTGTGTATGTGATGGTTATACCATTTTAGATGCCTATTCCACCCTGTTAACTCCCCTATTGCCAATCTAATCATGGCCCCTACAGATGTCATCCACCTTACAAGCACAGTTACACATTTTCTAACAGAAAAGCACTGTGGTGTATGCAATAGTCATGTCAGTCTGTATTGTACATAACTAAATAGGTAGGTCATCTAATAGGAAAAGTGTCAACTCTGTGTGCATGTGTGTTGCAATGCATGTCCCCATGCAGCAGTGTGTGTGTGTGTGTGTGTGTGTGTGTGTGTGTGTGTGTGTGTGTGTGTGTGTGTGTGTGTGTTTCAGATGGCTCTACCATGTTAAGGGCCTGTGAATCCACCATTGACAATCCTAACACCCCCTGCAATTGTCACCCACTTGAATAGTAGTGGCAGACACTGCAACACTACAGTAGTTCTGTGGTGCTTGTGTTATGTATATAACAGTATCACTTGTAAAGCTAGGCAGGTAGAGGTTCTACTATCAGCAAGGGCAGGTCATGAGTGAGTGTGTGTGTGTGTGTGTGTGTGTGTGTGTGTGTGTGTGTGTGTGTGTGTGTGTGTGTGTGTGTGTGTGTGTGTGTGTGTGTGTATCCCCTTGCAGCAGTCTGTGTAACAGCCACCAGCATACCTCTCAACCCCCCACAGAAAGATATCTGGTTAAAGCCATATGGAAAACTGGGGCAAAGACCAAACACTGAGCACAACCTTCACATATTGCTGTGACACACATGGAAAGTAGATACCAGAACAGGTTGTGCATTTGAATGCACTTTCCAAAGGGTATGTATTGTGTATTGTTACATGACAATATCCATCATTAATCTGCAGTGTTAGTCTGTCATGATTTTACAACAGTTTGCCAGAAAACCACAATCTTATGACAGATGGAAAGAAAATATGTGTCACACATCAGGACAATCTGCAGACATATGCAGAGGTCACAGATATGGCCACCATCTGTACCACCCTACAGGTTGCAGTCCATGGTTGGCAAGGTATGACCTGGGACAACAACTGAAACAATAAAGAGGTGAGAGTGTAGGACAACAAACATTTCATACAGTTGTCTACTGATTGCATAGAGCAGTTATTGCACATCAGAAGCACCTTAATGTTATGACAAATGGCATAAGCTAAGTTAATGTCACACAAAGAAGTGTCATAGTAGCAAACCAAAGGAAGTCCTGTGTGTTGCACTTGCTGTGGGTATGGTATGTCCTGCCAACTGCCACATTACTACAAGTCATGTCCCACAGTCCACATTTGATAAGGTGGCAACCACAATATGTGTCACCTATATGTGTGCAATATGTAGACATGTGAAGGCTCTATGACTACCTGCTGCCCCCAATAACCCACATATATATAGGCATGAATGCTAATTGCCACCACCCACATATGTAGGTACAGTATTTTGAAGTCTGCATTGAGCCACAACCTGCTGTTAACACACTGAAAGGGGCCATACAGTGGGTATGGAATGGTATCAAGGTCCAGGCCTCAACCTGAATGCAGACAACAGTATCAGCATGCCATATGGCAAGGCTATGTCCACAGTATTTCCCACATCAGCACCAACCCTATAAACACATAGACTGCGATGACAGACCTGGATACTCAGGATGGCAACTATGTTGCATTCAGGCAACAAGTAGTGACAGTGGTCATGAATTGCTTATATGTGGTCCACCACATAGGTAAAAGGGACTGCATCCAGAAAAAAGGTGGACATTACTCTGAATAGTCCTCAGTCAGTACAACAATACATTAACAGCATGGCTGGTCTACTATGCACCTATGCAGACATCTGCAGAATCTGTAAAGGCTATGTTATCACCCACAAAGGTCAGTCATGGCCCTCAACACCTGCTCCATGCAGACAGTCTGTAATTAGTACTGGCCCACATGTTACCTTTCAGGTTGTTCATAGGTGTTTGTGGTATGCCAAGATGGCAATGTTGTGCTCAGCCCTTCAACAGCTGCACCATGTACAAGAGTATAACTCTGTGTGCATTACCTGCACAAGAGGCCTGACTCGCATATGAGATAGCAGAAACACATGCTGGAGAGTCAGGTTTGGCTACCAGAGGCTGCCCTGTGTCAGGACTACAGTCCCCAAACATGTCAAACACAGTACCATGCAGATCCTCATCAACTGCATCAAGGTTGAGTGGATGGGAAAGAAAAACATCTGTCCCAGGGGTCCAACCAGTGCCAGCAATGGCAGGGGCAACAGGTGCTGATGAATAATTCTGTTGGGGATAAAGTAATGACAAGGCTTATGAGGGACCCATGGCCAGTACTCTAGTAACCTCCTCTGTATCTGTGAACCTGTGGTCATACAGAACACCCAGGTGACATGTATGAAGGCTAGCTGGCTGTGTCAAGGGGTATGCATGGACAACCACACTGTCTGCCCCCATTGTCCCTCACACACTGTTGCATGCATACACACCCAGTAAACATGTACATATACAGCCGTACCTTGGCGATGAAAAGGTCACTGTGTTTCCACTGCACTATACTCGGTTTCGGTAATGTCAGCAGCTCCACAGACTGTATACACACACAGACACCTGGAACACAAACAGAATAAGGTATGTGAGACAACAGTCAGTCAGCAGTACTAACAGCAATAATGCATCATGGCAGAAAGGTACATACACTTTGATGTGTACCCATGACTATTGCCAGCAGACAGCACCTTACATAGCATAACATTACTACACTGTACTATATTCACCCTGCGCATCAGACCCATAATAGCATGTCTCTGCATCGATGGTATGGATAACAGGGATGTGGCACAGGTATCATCACATCCACAGGGTGTGGTGTGGGGTTGCCAAAGGCCTAAGCTGGGGCATACAGTTGACATTGTGTGTGTGTGTGTGTGTGTGTGTGTGTGTGTGTGTGTGTGTGTGTGTGTGTGTGTGTGTGTGTGTGTGTGTGTGGAGGAGTGGTGTTCAACTGGACCATGGAAAGGAGCTGTGTGTCTGGTGGTGACCTGCCTGTGATAGTGATGTGTGAATGTGTGTATGCACACAGTCAAGCCATGTGCTAGCCCTACACAGGGGTATGTTGAACAGCCTTGGACCGTACATGGCAGGATGTACAGTTCACCATCTCTAGCCATGGACACAGGAACTGGTTCTACCTAGAGTGTCACTGGCACCACCAGGCCCAAGGCCAGATGCAGTACTATTCCCAGTTGGTTACTGCTGTCTGCTGGTTCTGTGCCCCTGATGGGATCGCCAGGACCATGTGCCCATGGACTGCTTTGTTGTGGTGTGGACAGCACCCTCCCTTTAGTAATGCTGGTGGTACTGCCACTATAGGAGTGTGAATGCGCATGGCCACTTGGGCTCTCAGATGATTCTCTTGCTGACCTACTTCCACGTATCTGATGCCCTACTCCCACCACATGCTCAAGCACAGACATTGCATGGTTGAGCACTGACAGTGTCTCATCCCACCGTCTATCCACAACATCAGCAAAATGATGTACAGCATCATCAATGCTGCAGAGGTCATCACGCATGGCAGGAAGTGTTGCATCCATGTCCCTGAGCATCCACCTGATGTACCGTTTACAATGTGCCTGTGCCTCCATGATGGATTGAAACATGCATCGGATGACACCTGTTGTAACACCTCTGACAGGGGCAGGATGGTCAGCAGTCCTCCTTCGAGCACCCCTGTCAATCTGCCTGTGTGGGACCTCACCAGCTCTCTAGTTATGGCTACTGTCAATGGTCACAGATGCCATAGTCATCACACTAGCCTGTTCAATGCCATCACCCTCCGACTGTCCAATATCTGTGGCTGCTGGGCACTGGATATGTGTGGGCATACTAACTGTGTGCGGGGACATTGTGGCTGGAAGTGGGATGTCAACCAATGGTACAGATTCAGCCCCCAACAACCCCACATGTGCCTCACTATGACTACCATCATCATCAGAGTCCAATGAGACACTGACATCAGGTTGGGAGGGGGTGAGACCCCAACCCTCATGTTTACCTATGAGGGAAAGACAACAAATGTAAATTACTATGTGCACTATAATGTTTGCTGATCCACACACACACACACACACACACACACACACACACACACACACACACACACACACACACACACATATATAGGTGAGGTGGCACAAAGGCATTATACTGACCACACTTTCTGAAGGATGACATGCATGACACACAATCAGACCACAACAGACATACTGTGCACAGGCCTTCAACAACATGCAGTGCAGCTATGTCCAGTTAATGTTGCTACCACTATTCACCTGTGAGATACGTGAGGAGTGGGAGTATGTGATGCACCTTCACCTAACATACAGTGCACCTGTGTAAACAATACTAATGTACCCCTGTATAGCACAATGGCTACACCTATACAAACGTATGTGCCAATATGTTACAGCATCTGTGAATAGGCTCCTGTGATGACCAATGTGATGCACTGCAGTTAACCCCACCACAAATGAACATGCACATATTGCAATATGGCTAGGGTATTGCAACAAGACAGAGCCACACTCACGGCTTCAGGTAGCTGTTCCACAGCCACACCAGAGGGACCTATGTAGTTGTGGGGGAGAGGTACTGTCAGCACAGACACATGTGACATTGGTACAAGATAATAGCTGCATTTCTGAACATGTATACCACAAGCTGTGATACTACCCAATCTGCTGACATTCACAATAGGTGTGCACTTGCGTGCATTACAACACCCCATCCACAAATTCAGTTTGACCTGACATATGCATCCAGGTATGCAAAGGCTGCCACTATGAATGCTACAGTATTGAAATGATGTCCACTGGGGCCTTACCTGGACACCCCACAGCTGCTAACTCTGTGCCACCCACCTCCACGACATATGCTGTGATTGTTTCCTAGGATGCAGTGGTTGCACCAGTGTTTGTGAGGAACTCCTCAGTGTCTGTGAGTGGTGCATGCATAGCAGGCCTTCCACCTGTGCCAGCATGGTCCCTGGCCACAGCTGCAGCTCTTTGCCATGCACTGTGGATGAGGTCTGTGGCATGGTTCTAGACCTGTTTGTGCATCCTGTCGCAGTGGCCCACATTGTTGACAGTCACTACCAGTTCCAACCACAAGGCAGTCCGTTCCTGCAGATTTTGCTGGCTCCTTCCCAACAGTACCCTGTGATGTAGTCTGAGGGCATCAATGATTGCCACAGTCTTGCTTTCTGAGAAGGTTGGTTACCATCTGCAGTACATCCCACCTGAAACACATGAACAGGGGAACACATTACAGGACCACATACATTGGCCACCATTATGGACAGACCCTGCATGTCCGCTTTTGCTAACACTATCAAACACTAATACCCACATCATACCCCTGCCATCTATCAGCACAGTGTGTGTGTGTGTGTGTGTGTGTGTGTGTGTGTGTGTGTGTGTGTGTGTGTGTGTGTGTGTGTGTGTGTTGTCAACATACTTGCATTCCAGCATGCATTGCCCTCCTAATCCTGATGTTTCATGTTCACCCCAATGAGGACCATTAATGTGCATTATCCTCCATTCATCATTCACATCAGGCAGCACATGCAGCAGCTGGGGACATCACAGAGGTTCCCCAACAGGAAATACCAGGCCATCAAACATCTACCATACATCTATAGGCTATAAGGGCAACCCTCTATCCGATGTCATACATACCCCTCAGGAGTGACGTCACTGTGGCATGCAAGGCAGTCACAGACTCCACGTTGCTGACACTGCTGTACGAGTGAAAGCCATGCTCCACTGTGGTAACACACACACACACACACACACACACACACACACACACACACACACACACACACACACACACACACACACACACACACACACACCCTCAACTTGGAGAGTGACCTGAACTGGCTTTATAGACAGCTTACATGTGTGTCACACAAGCACCCTGCAGTGGAATGGGCACCCTGTCCACATCAGGCAGAGTAGCTACCTAAACTTTTGCAAGTGTAACCTGGTCAACTGGATGCCTAACAGCAAATACACACTTAGGATACCACCTGTATCCCTGTTGGACGAGGACATCAGCTGCTGCCTTGCATAAGCATGGGCTAACATTTGGCCTAGGCATATATCTACTCAGGGCCCATAGCCTAGTAACCTGAGATGGTACCAGGACTACCAGAAATGGCGTGACTGCTGTGACAGACTGTGTTGTTATGTGTCCACAGACATTACTGCCATAGACTGCTGTGTGCTCTCTCTATGGGCAATGTTACAGTACCATGTCATCCAGCCTACATCCGACAAATAGATGAGTGCTACTATAGGTGCATGTGGACATTTCAGGAACATCTGAGGTACACAATAACAGAGAACAGTCCATATGTGGTGTAGGGTGACCTCCTCATAGGTGTCTGACATCTGCAATACCCAGATATTTGGAGAATGGGTACATGTCCCTAACAGATGTAGACCCCCCTGCCAGACAAATGTGTATTTCCACACACCAGTTGGACAATATGTGATGGTTTTCCACAGAGTTTGGGGGATGTGCCTCTGACATGCCAGACCCCTGGGGACACAGTAATGGTACATGAATATCTGGTACTGTATCTATTCCCTTACATTGGATGCTCAGTATGTACACACTGCTGCTGAGCCAGAGCCAGCATCCTCCCACTACTACTACCTATAACCTGGTGTCCTACTGCAGGGGCTCACTAGCTATGCTAGTCATAGGTATCAGGCAATTAGATACAGGTGTGGAGTACACACTGACCTAGCCAGAGTACATCAGGAATGGTCAAGGAGACCTGGATAATCTGTGAAATAATCCTGTATGACACTGGCAGACTGAGAAGGGCTCAATGACAGTACATGATGTGATATGCCAGCTGTATCCACCAGTATGTACTGTCAGTGTAATGCCCCTGCACTGTCCCCATAATCAAGGGGCCTCAATCCTCACCACTATCACCAGTGAGGAACATATACAATGGGAGGATGACAAGTAGACACACAGTAAGGTACATTTACCCTTCAGAGCACACAAAGATCACAGTCAGTCTGGGCCTGGTTTCTCCCTGTCTCTCCAGATCTCCAATAAGACTCCCCACTGGCACAGCTATACGGTTAACATCTCAGTAGAGCGGTCAAGCCAAAACCTCCATCATCCTCTCTGTCCGACCAGGGCTTCATGTCCTTGCTCAAGTAGCTCACACACACACACACACACACACACACACACACACACACACACACACACACACACACACACACGCACACACACTTTGGATTTGATTTATAAATCACGCACACACTCCTGGGAAAGGCTGGCACAGCTTCACAAGCTATGGCCCCTTCTGCTCAGACTAAAAGGTAGTTGTGACTGCCACAATCCAGCTCTTTATCAGCTACTGTAAGGCCCTTACCAAAGAGTGATGAATCCTACTGTGTGATGCACCTATTATCCAAATGGTTAGTGTGACAGAGAGCAGTGCTATCGTAGTGGGCTATACAATGTCACCAAATAGATATGCAAGTACTCTAAAAGCTTACATATCTCTAAACAGACCAGCCACAATTTCAAGGTTTAACTATATTTAATAATAACTAATAAAGGGGCAAGACAATACTCAATCAATAAAGTAACTACAGAGTTCAGAACCACAGGAAATAGTTTAGACAACATTGCATGACAGTCTCACATAAATACAGAAACCATCGAAAGTGATCTTTATTATATTCCCATATATGTACACTAAATCTCTTTTTCTTATTTCCTTACTATTAGCAAGGCAAGTGCAGATGGGTGGATGTCAGATACAAAGACACACACAAACTGGAAAGGTCTTTCTCTGAGATATGTCTGGAGTTAATAATCAACATTATCGCTGGGTTAGCTCAGATTACGTCACTCTTTGTCAGCTGCCTTCAGTTCCCAGGCTAACAGCAAGTAACATACATTTACACATCTCTGTGGCAAAGAACACATCTCTCATATGTTTGTGTAGAAGTGGAATTTATAACAAAGTTGAACACTCACATTTTCAAAATAGTAATTATTTATGTTTCAAGACAATACCTGAACCTGTAGCTGTAGACATTTATGTCTGCTGCTGCACTGAAACTGAGATAACGTATTTGTAAAACAACTACATCTTATTTGCTTGACATTTTGCAAGTTATCTCTGTATGTTCAAGACTTCCACCTTCTACTATTAATACATACATTTGCTCAAGTAATTCTTTATATACATTTCTGTTCTTCTCAAGTACGGTACACTGTGGTTACATTCTTGAAGCTCAGTCATACCTCTCAACCTCTTAGAGGAAGACATGTGGACAAAGGCACAAATAAAGGTCTGACAAAGGGCCAGAAATAGTGACACTTTTTAAATATTGCTCTTACAAACATAGACATCTGATAGAATAAAAAGTTTTGCATTTGCATGACTTTCCTGAAGGTTTTGACATCTGACATTCAAATGTGTGCTATTATTTTATGACTTCAGTCTTTAATGATTTGACAGCGATTTGACAGGAAAAACACAAATGTCTGAGAAACTGACTAAATATATGAGGCAAAACGTACACATTCTGCAAAAATCTGGACAGTTGAGAGGTACGACTCAGTACATAACACAGAGTTCAACACACACTTCTGTACCAGTAGTTTAATATCCGAATAACATATATTCTCTTAGATTTGTAAGACAAGCATATGAGTCACACTCATTTTCACCAGTGACATATGATTATTTAGAAAATACCAGTTAGCTGGGCTGCCAATGTCACTACTGTTTAAATTCCTATTTCCCATGACTGCACCCCTCATCTGCATTCCATTACATGCTTAATTGTATGATATACCTGATATAGTGCTGTAGTCCTTTGTCAGAAGAAATCCACTGGTAGTGTAGTAAAAATTCACAGTCTGTCTTCATGAAGAAAGTGTCAGACCTGTTTACCATAGGCAGCAGCTTGTCTTTTATAGGTAATGCTCATGAACAGGTGATGGCCTATGCACCCATCTGTTGCTCCCACTTGCTAATTGCTTCCAGAACAACTGGGTTGCCTTTCCATTAGCCAATGGCATGGCAATACAGTGCTATAATTAAGGCCTTCATGTGGGTCTTGGCCCTTTTCCTGGCCTGTGGGGAGGACATTATCAACGTGTTGGACCTACAGCTTCATGGATGGTAAGTGTAAATGCTGTCCACTGTTTGGATGGATGTGTTATATCCAAAATTTTGCATGCTGTGTCTAGCCATTGTTAATAAAATTTCACATTCTGTAGCAGTGTACTGTGTAAATGTGTGTTGGGGTGAGTAAAGAGACAGGCAGATCTGATTGCCATACATCCTCTTCTATATGACTGTGCGTGTTGCTACAGTTGATACTGGTCTGTCATCTGGGTATGTTTGTAGGGGAGACTGTGACACATGTCCCTTAAAACCTCAACATCCCCCCCAAAACCTTTATGTTTGGCTGTTGTGTGGATGCCCTGCTCTAGGTGTTTGCGAGCAAGGTCAGGTCTGTAGCAGGTAGCTGGAAATACTGCTGTATATGTAGCAGGCCACAGCTGCTGCATTCTGGCCAGGAGTCAAACTAAGGATTGTGAAGACATTGGGGGAGAGCAAGCTGTTACTGTCAGTGAGGGTGCAGTGTCAGCTGTTGTGTCCCAGCATGGCCTGGTTGAGGGCACCCACAACAGTCCAGGTGAGGCATGTGCCTGTGGTGCATATGTTACATAATAGTGCCATCCAGATAGTGGTAGTCAACATTTACTACAGATATTCATAATTTTGAGATGTGTGCTACTGTGGGTGGCAGTGACTGCAGTAGGAGCAACCAGTTTTGCAGGACATTGCAGGGCTCCATTATTCCTATGCAGTATTGACGTGCCTGTAGTTATCATGCCACAGACTGAACTGTGTGCCAAGACTGTGAGTATCTAGATGTGACAGATGCTAGAAATGTTACAGATAGAGCTACCAAGCCATTAATCTGCCATGTGTATTTGTAAGACATATGTGCATGCATACACTGTGTAACACAGGATTTGCATGGACATGTGTGTTCCAATGGCTATGACATTGACACAGAGCTGTCTGTCATGGTTTTGTAACCCCAATCTGCACTGCCTTGCCAGTATGTGAGCACACAGGGTAGGTTTTATGACAGCCCTGCCATAAATAGGGGGCACAACTGTGGATATTCAACAACAGTCTGTGCAGTTGTCAGCTGTGCCTGATATTGTAGGCCTCCCGTACATCCAGCAGCATTTATTTGTCTGTGTACTGGTTCTGTGTCTGCATCAGAGGTCCAAGTACAGTGTGATTTGGCCCACTATATATAACAGCACTGTGTGACTGCCAATTAGGATATGTTTGTAAAAACTGTTGTTATACTCCGGAGGTCAGTTGGTGTACTGGTATGTTCCTCTTACTGTAGTTCAGCGGGTTCTGGGTTCAAACATTAGTAGTGATATCTTTCTTTCCCTACAGTCACATCCCTGTAGTGCCTGATAGCTCTACAAAAGCATCAGTAATTCCCTAGAGCTGTTTGGTGTAGTGGTGTGTTGCTGTGACAGTAGTGCAGAAGGTACTGGGTTCAATAATCTGCATGTTTGTCTTTTTTTCCCTCTTACATGACTGTAATGTATGATATCTTTACAAAAGCATCAGTAATTTTCTAGAGCTGGTTTGGCTTAGGGGTGTGTTGTTCCGACTCTAGTGCCTAAGGTCATGGGTTGGAAAATTGGCTGTGATATTTTTTTTCCTTAATGTTCAATGACTCTAATGCATTATATCTTTGAAAAAGCATTACCACTTCTCACAGGTGATTTTGTATAGTGTTAAATTGCTCTGACACTAATGCACAGGGTCCTCAATTTGAAACTTGTCAGGGAAGACTTTTTTCCCCTAATGTTAAATAACCATAATGCATGATATATTTACAAAAGCATTAGCAACTTTTACACCTCGTTTGGGGTAGTGGTGCGTTGCTGTGACTCTAGTGCATAGGGTCCTTGGGTTCAAGGCAGAACAGTGGCTGAATGAGATAGGGAGATTAAAGCAGATTTAAGTGGGTTTGAGCAGTTTTGAGTGATGCTTAGCTTTGCTTAGTGGAGCTTACTCCTGCTTAAACTCGTGCTAATTCCAAAAAAAAGAAAAGAAAAAAGGGGTGATAGGAAAGTGGTGAAATGAGTGTAAGCAGGGGGAAAAACATTATGAAAGGCAGCTAGGGATGTGCAGGACAGGTGTAGGAAAGAACCATAGCTCTCCATTTCTTCTGCAGCAACAGCTGTGAGTGATGTGGGCAATTTGGAATTTGGAGCCTCACACCCCAAAGGGGGAGGCATGGGTGACATACATTTGTTGAGTAATTGAAGGGTATATTGATTGACATCAGTGTACGTGGGGGTGAAATGGAAAGCTATGTATGGGACATGATTTTTTGGGGGACAGATGCCCCCCTTTTTTTTTCTTTAAGGTGAGAGTGGGATGTTAAGGAAAGGTTGCAGGTAAGTTTGGGGAGGTAAGTTGGGTAGGAGAGGTTGCTTTTGCAGACAGACAAGACAGCAGACAGGGGCAGTGTATGACACATGAGGGGTAAACACCTTGGATGGGGAGGGTGGTTGGGAATTGGAGGCCCATGTGCCCCCAGATGGAAACAGTGGGACTGAGGTCCCCACCCATGGGCAGTCACCACTGCTCATTCCCGGCTGTGAAGGTGGCTGTGCTGGGGGCTGGATGACGGGGCCGGCCTGCCACTCAAGGTATGCCAGTCTGCCATCTGGTGCGGGCGGTCATCCAGATCATGCTGGATGACCCTGCACACCATACTTCGAACTTGGTGTCAGGTTATAGGGTCCTCTTCATGCCTGTGCCCAAACGGGGATGAGCCCCATCCCCTGAAGTGGTTCCACCCGAGGGTGGTGCAGGACCAGCAGAGGAGGCAGCCCGAGGTTGGGTCCCAGATGTGCTGGGGCCTGGTGCCATGGCCAGATGAGGCAGAACAGGCAGATCCGCTGGGATCTGCCTTCCCAAACATGCTATGGTGTTGAGGTTTGACAAAATGTTTTGGTTAGTCATGAACAAACATTTCAACATTAGTTCTAACAGCATGCATGGGTGTTCCAATTAACCCCGAACAATAGAATTGAAAAAAATTGCATGGCAAACAGAACACATGCATAAATGGAATAACAGCTAGTATTGTAACAGCATGCCAGTTACATTTACGGCAACATGCCACCAACAATGCAATTTGAACAAGATATGTTAGCATGCAACCATTTAAATATATGAACAATAATAGAACACAAGTCCCAACATTAGGTTTTAAGAACAACATACCTGTAGTATATGAATAATAATTATTGATGCATATAAGGGGTAGGGGGAGAGATAAACAATCCATTAACAACTGTATAGGCTTATATTTTTTACAACAGTACTGCTCAATACTCTACAGGTCTGCCATCACTTTACATTTACCAGAGGCCTATAGCTACTGTAGCACATACATAACTGTTATTCTGTTGACCAGGAATGCTATGGGGCAAGCTGTGACAACTCTAGGTACATGAGTAGAGGGGACTCGTACATGTCATGGTTACATATATGACTAACAAAGTGTACCCTGCACTGATGTGTGACTGTGCTAATGCCATATTTCTACTGGATTTTTATCTGTGTCCAAGGTTATTGGCAACAGTGATCACTAGCCATGACAGCGTGACACTTGAGAAACATGTATCGGGAAGAATGCATAATGTCTATAGCTATCCTGCTGTCATTTGTGGGCATGGGGCTGGGCACTGGAACATTTGTACACAGTTTATTACTGTACCCTTCATACAGTTAATACAAACATTTCTTTACCTGTCAGCCCTGTGGAGAAAATATCTGTTAACACTTCCTGAATGTTTCTACAAATAGTCAGGATTACTTGTGTGCAACCATAAACACATTTTAGTACCAATCCCTGGATTCAAACCATGGTCTGTGTGTGCAAAACTAAAAAAGATTTCTATTTGTTATCACACTGAGCTACTGGGGTATTGCTTGACTGATTTGTGCCTAAAACTCACTTGGTTACACAGTCTGACCTTGTAATATAAGTGGAGTGTCACAGAAGACTGTAGTGACAGTTGAACATACATGCCTAAGATTCATGCATGATAGATAGTTAGCATACCGTGTATTAATACTTTGAATGCAGGTGTACACATTTAACCCCTAGTGGATGTCATTATCTGTGATCTGTACAGACCACAACAGGCTGCTGGGTTGCATACCCAACCTATACACATTTGCACATCATTATATATTTGCATTCTCCACCAATTACAGTCTCATACATGCCTACATCAGCATACCTACACTCAGGAATACATATAGCTGAAATGCAAAGGTTAACAAAAGACAATGCTGCAGGGAACACACTATAATACCTTACATGTTACTATTCAAGGTTCAGATCCTAGTGCAGAACATATATCAAATTTCATTGTATTTTGTTTTACAGCTCCACATCTTTAGTTTGCCATAACAGCTGCCTAGCAGACACATTGCACAGGATTCATGCTCTCATAGCCATATTTGCTGTGTAGCACCTGTACACCTGTATTTCTTAAACAACAGA
Organism: Protopterus annectens; assembly: GCF_019279795.1. NCBI lineage: Eukaryota > Metazoa > Chordata > Ceratodontiformes > Protopteridae > Protopterus > Protopterus annectens. The sequence continues at coordinate 685,084,054 of NC_056751.1, forward strand.
CCAGATTAAACACAACTTTTTTTTAGAATAAGCTTTATTGTGGGTAACATAACACAATCGTTTATTAAATTCTAACTTCTACATTCAGTTGTACTGCACATCCTTAAATGAAGAATGTATGTCAGTTATTACTTTCACAGTAGCAGGCACAGTATATCTTATTAACAGATTCATTCCTAGACAGTATTACTACAGTATTGGCTTCCATTCATCAATAGTAGCTTGTTTGCTGCCTTCATCTGTATTACACAGTACCTGGCATTGGTAACTTATATGAATGTTGGCCTAACAACACAGTTATTCAGTGCACTCAGAACACACAATACCTAATGGCAGTAGACAATTACACTTTCATATTTATTGGACTATATATATTTGGAAAGTTATATCTGTACTCACCACACTGTCTGTGTAGTCTCACCAGTCATCTGGCATGGGTCTCCATGTTACAAGCCCTCTGCTTTGCAGCTGGGGGGGAAAACACACCATTATATATACCTGTCTATCAGATACTCATGCTATAATTTGATAAATCACCAATAGATATACTTACCAACTTCTGGAGCATTCTGGGCCCAAGCATCTTGCATCCACTGGGGCCAAGAGTGCCCCCTTCCTCCATTTCAGGTCATAAAAATGATGGGCCTGCTCACCAGTTTGGGGGATGCCAGTGGCACTGGTAATCTCACATGCCAGATGATACCAGGCCTCAGACTTGTATTCTGAGCCATGGTAGTGGCCCTGCAGCAGTCTGCCATCATGGTTCTTCACAAAGAGTCCATCCAAGACCCTGGACTCAAGGATGCCCCAGCACTGCACCTGAAAACACATTTCCTCTCCTGCACATGCCATAGTTCCTACAGGGATCAAACTCTAACACGTTCTGCCTGTATTCCTGCCTGTGTGGTTTAAATAAGGCCATATTCCCACCCTTTGCCATCAATGAACCATTTTCAAAATGTTGAGTAAAGCTCAGCAGTGCACATACCTGCTTAGCTGAATTGAGCAGTGCTTAGCAGTGCACAAATCTGCTTAGCTGAACTGAATACTGCATAGAATGGGACTTCTTAGCAATACTCAAACCAGCTAAACAGAACTGAGCACTGCTAAGTATTGCTCAGACAGGTCCTGTTTAAGCATTGCTTAGCTTGGCTTAGCAGTGCTTAGGAAAACTGAGCTAAGGGCAAACAGAAGTTTTCATTTAAATAAGAAGTCAGAATTGAATATTAATTACTCATTACTGATACATTATTATTAAGTGTTTATATTTTACTTTACATGACCTCCCCTATGTGCTTTCATTACATTACCTTGAGGTGTGACTGTACTGTATGGGACACTTGTGTTTAAATAGGGGTTTTCACCTCATATCTCCACTGACACTGGAATTTTGGACCAACTACACTGCCCTGGTTAACAAATATTAATTACCAAATCATTAAATAAAATAAAAAAATATATAAAATTGTTTTCCCATGTAAAAGCTGAACAGCCTGTCTTGGTATTCGAACTGTGCACCTACTGCACATGAAGCAGTGACTCTAACCACTCAGCTGGGAAAATTTTAGCTAAACGTTTCTATATAGCTCTTCATTACATTTAAGCACTGTTGAGCAAAGCGCCAGATTGTGCAAACCTGCTCAGCTATGCTTAAACTTTAAAGAAAAAGTAATACAAAAAATAGACATTCATTTAAAATTAAACTATTAGACTTCACCTTATTAAATGTCAGACAACACTTTTTTCCTTGTTTTAGTGCCATACAGCACTGTTACAATGCAGGGGGTGTGTTACAGATACTGTAACACACCCCCTACATGATATTACTTCACATTCCTCATGTAATTCTTTCAACTGTACAGAGTTTCGCATGATGTCCAGATTTGTGCCTCATAATTTTGGACCGTTTGTCATGAAATTGTGTTTCTCTGGCAAATTAGTGTCAAATCATTAAAGACCGAAGTTAGAAAATAATGACAGACATTTGAGTTTCAGACCTCTTCAGAAAATCCATTCTAATGCAAAATCTGTCATTCTATCAACTTTCTAAGTTTGTAAGAACAATATTTAAAAACTGTCCTTATTTTTGGGCTTTTGTCCCACTTTTAATAATGCTTTGTCTAGATTTCTTGCTCTAAGAGGTCGAGAGGTATCAAGTGTCTGAGGACACTTTCTTTATTGTAAAGTGTCGTGCGGCACTTTCACAATGCAGACGGTGTGTTACAGTACCAGTAACACACCCCCTGCATGACATTCACTTCCCATTCATGACTTAAGTGTGCGGGGACACTTTCGTTATTGTAAGGTGCTGTACAGTACTTTCACAATGCAGGGAGTGTGTTACAGTACCTGTCATACACCACATGCATTACACTCACTTCACATTTGTCATTTCAGCGTCCGTGGACACTGTTTTCTATTGTAAAGTGCTATACGGCACTTTGTTAGTGCAGGGGGCATGTTACAGATCTGCGAGCAATACTGTAACATGCCCCCTGCACTGATTCAGTATCCATGTACACAGCTCCATCTCAGTAGTGCGCATTTATTAGTATGCAAGGTGCACTGCCAAGAAGGAGATGCGGACATGGACACCATTCACTCCATGTAGGAATAACGCTATTCCTACAGGGAGTTTATTAAATCCAGGGGTAAGTTCTCTCCTTAACACTGCTCCTACAGGATTTGAATCTGAAAAAATGAACAGAAATGGCAGAGAAAGAAAAAAAGAAAGACAAAGGAATGCACAATTAAAATAATAAAAAGAGAGAAATGGGGGAGGCAGAGAAAAAAACACAATACATTCACACATAATGTTAGACAGCATTCAATTTATTATTATAAAACAAGTTCCTTTCTATAAATCTTTATTGAACAAAAGCAGAACGTACAGGAAGTGCTGATGCATTCATGGGAACAATGACAGTGAGAGTGCTTATGCATATATGGGAACAATAGCATATGAAGTGCTTTTGCATACATGTTAATAATGGCATGGGAAGTACTTTTGCATGTATGGGAACAATGTTATAGGAAGTGTTTATGCATACATGTTAATGACATGGAAAGTGTTTTGGCATGCATGGGAACAATGCTATGGGGAGTGTTTATGTACGCATGTTAACAATGACATGGGACGTGCTTTTGCATGTATGGCAACACTGTTATAGAAAGTATTTATGCATACATATTAATGACATAGGAAGTGCTTCTGGATATATGGGAACAATGATACAGGAAGTACTTATGCATACATGTTAATGACACAGGAAGCATTTTTGCATGTATAGGAACAATGTTATAGGAAGTGTTCATGCTACATGGTAATGACATGGGAAGTGCTTTTGCATGTATGGGAGCAATATTATGGGAAGTGTTTATGCATACATGTTAACAATGACATGGGAAGTGCTTATGCATAACATGGGAACAATGACATGGAAAGCACGTATGCATACTTGAGAAGAATGAGTGTACTGTCATCATGTCTTGGTGGAGGTTGCATTTTGCTTTCTACTGTAGTAAAAAAATGATAATACAAGTCATATTTGTGCCTGATTTGCAATTGTTTGCAATACCGTACTAAAGCCAATCTTTATAAACACTTGTAGTTATATGTCAAATAAAACAGTTTAAGACAGCATACTACATTTATACATTGACATATCTTTTGGTTATAATAATGCAGTGAAAGCACTAGAGGACTACAGTTAGTATGCTTTATAAATATTTCCAGTTGTATAATGAAATCAGTTAAAGAATAAATACTATATTTATTACTTTATTCATGCTTATCAGCAGATATCACCAATATTGTGGGTCTCCTACTGTGTTGAGCTTTATCACAACTAATCTCCTCGTCCACTAGATAGAGAAAGCATAAAACAATTTATCTGTATTTCACCTTTTTTACCTTAACATTTCTGATATAATTACTAAAACTATACAATATATTTCATTTACTGCTGCTTTGTTTAGTATATGTTTCTTTAAATACTTATTAATATCTGAATTCTCATACTGTGCCAAGTGTGTTGGAAACCAATACAAAAAATTCAGTTGGAGTTACACAGCAAGGGAAGGAACCACTGGCAACTCTGATGCATTCAATGTCGTGGAGTGATAGGCCAGTGAGTTCCCATATGAAAGAGCAATGGATGACACAGGATGAAACTGAAAATAATACATCACAGGAATATGTTTTGGAACATTCTGTAGAATACAAAAAACAACTGATACAACTAATAAAATAAATACATAAGCCAACAGCTCCAAACATGTCCCAATTTATTGAAGGTAAGCGCTTTCGGCTGAACCACCAGCCTTCACCAGACAAAGAATCACCATTCTCAAACAGTATAGACAACAAGATAATTATTTAATTAGCAATTAACATATTAATAAAACCAATTAAAAGTACCAATTAAAATGCACAAATAATTAATCTATTGTAATACCTCCATTTTGGAACACTGGAAATAGAAATGGTCTCATTCAAACCTGGTCTAACAGAAGCATTTAAATAAATCTGCCACCAGTATTTTCTGGTTTCAAGATAAGTTTTCCATGGGCCTCCCCTGGGGCTTAACTTCCCCTGTTCCAAAACCAAGAATCCAAATGCATGGCCCTGATTCCTTCTATATGTTATAAAGTGCATTAATATTCCTCATTTTATTAACTTCATAAAGATGCTCATAAATCCGCTGCTTCATCTTCCGTTCTGGTTTTCCTATATAATAGGAAGAGCAATCAAGGGACGTAGCTGCACATAGTACTCCCATTGTATTACAATTAAAATGACCAGGTATACGAATGACCATCCCACCCAGAGTAACTACATCACACTCCATAATATTGCTACACTGATTACACATATTGCCCTTCCTCATCTTCCCTTGTGTCTTGCTATTTGGATTTGAGCAAGTGGCACACCAACCTTTTAAATTTTTAAGAGAATACTGCTGGCAGATTTATTGAAATGCTTCTGCTAGACCAGGTTTGAATAAGGCCATTTCTATTTCCAGTGTTTTAAAATGGAGGTCTTATAATAAATTAATTATTTGTGCATTTTAATTGGTACTTTTAATTGGTTTTATTAATACGTTAATTGTTAATTAAATAATTATCTTGTTATATATACTGTTTGAGAATGGTGATTTTTTTTTTGTCTAATGAAGGCTGGTGGTTCAGCCAAAAGCTCTTACCTTCAATAAGTTGGGACGTGTTCAGAGCTGTTGGCTTATTTTTTTTTTTTTTATTAGTTGTATCAGTTGTTTTTTATGAGTATGGCTGCTGGCAGCTCACAGGATGCGGTTCCAATTGTATCTAGGATGGAATTTGAGCTACTACAACAATCTGTGTCTAACTTAACTCAGTTAATCCAGCAACTGACTTGCAATACTGTTGGGGGTTTTGGGACGCTAACTCAACAAACAGGGAGGCAAAGAAATAGTAGTCATGAGAGCCAGGACAGTATTCCACCTGAGCAGGATCATCATATGTAGTCGTCCAGAAATCTGGCTTTTACTTCTAACAATGGTAGTATGGATTCTGTTCTTGATTTGCAACAGTGGTTAAATCAAACAGATACTGTCAAGGGGCAATTTGGTAGGAATGTACCTACTTTTGGCAAGATGCTGGATGATTTTCAGAATTTGGTGTGGCAGTATAGAAAATTGATATAAAATGCAAACAAATACCAAACGATTTGCGGTATTGGAAGTACCTAACAGGTCTAGTGGAAAATAGTGCGTTGCATAAGGAGTTGATCCAAATGTTTGCTAGGAAGGGGTGTGAACTCCTGGAAGTCCTAATCAAACATAACTTGTTAAAGATGGAAGAACTTAATCAGAAAATAATTGCCCTGGATGACAAGATTAAGCAAGACATTGGATTTAATGCCTGCCAACACCAGTATTATGGTATTTTTATTCAAGTAGGCAACTTTAGTAAAGTTGTCACTAAAAGGAAATCCCACAAATTGCAGAGAGACCAGTTGGACTATTCCAATGGCAGAGTATACCCTAAGCCACCACGTGGTCAATCTAATAGTGAAGATGAAGTGTTTGATGGCGTTCTTGGTGATAGAGTGAACAACACTGCTATGTGAAGATTGCCATCTGAGAACCAACAATCTCTCCGTTTAGACGAGGGCAATCTCCAGTGATTGGAAAGACTCTGCAACAAGAAAATGACTTTTTCCAAATGGAAGAATACAGCAGGAGGTAAGTACAACCAGAAGAAACAGAGGACAGACTCCTATTCACGGAGGGGATTTCACCAGAATTGGTACGTGAACGGATAACTGATATACCATACCAACTAGTGCAGAATAGTACTGGAGACTATAAAATTTATAATTATAGTTCATATAAATTTGATTGCGAGCATGCTGATATTTTCAGTAAAGGGCTGACATTTGTTCCAAATAGACAAGCTAAGTTAATGGATTTATTAACTGATTTAAAGTTGTACACTAGGAAAGTGAACTTGGCTTTGTATTTTCAAGGTGCCCCTGCATTTGATTGTAATCCATACCATGATCATATCAGATCTGCTCTGAGTTACAGCACAAAGGCAAGAAAATTACAGAACCAACTGATATTGCCAACATCCTGGCAGATCGGTTCAGTGCTAACTTTACCCCCTCTCACCCCATAAAGGGCCCATATCTATATAGGAAGAATGCAGGGTCCCTGTAATCACTACTACGTAGGTAAAAGCTGCACTCTCTAAAGCCAAAAACACAGCATCCATGGGACCGGACAACATCCCAGGCTGCGTTTTACACGAACTTCAGAACAAACTGGCTCCCCACTTAAGCACCATGTTTAATAATAGCCTTGCATCAGGCTTTGTGCCCACTGAATGGCGCACAGCAACAGTTATCCCACTCCACAAAGGGGGAGCCACCACTGATCCCGGGAACTATCGACCTATTAGCCTGACGAGCCTGATCTGCAAGGCCATGGAATGTATCATCATGGAACTCATAAACAAAGACATTGGTAACCTCCAAACTCTGGATCCCACCCAGTTCAGGTTTGTGAAAGGCAGATCATGCCTCCTAAACCTGATTGACTTCTTTGAGGCAGTCACCAAAGCCGTGGATGAGGGTAAGGTGGTTCACACAGCCTATCTTGACCTCGCCAAGGCTTTCTACACCATCCCCCATTCTGTAATTATAGCTAAACTTACTAAACTAGGTATAAATCCCTACGTCACAAGATGGGTTACCAACTGGCTCACTGACAGAACCCACACTGTAAAAGTTGCACACTACAAATCTGACCTCAAGGCAGTGACAAGTGGAGTGCCACAGGGTTCTGTCATGGGACCGCTCCTGTTTTGTATCTACTTCTCTGAAGTACAGGCTAACACAGAAGGCCTGTGGCTGATGGAGTTCGCAGATGACTGCAAACTAGGAGCCATTGTCAAGTCCCCAAATGATGTGGACATCCTACAGAAGGGCCTCACTGAGACAGATGCCTGGTGTCAGAGCCATGGCCTCAAGCTCAATGCCAAAAAGTGCAGCATCATCCCCTTTGGTAAAAACTCTGTACCCATGAACTACCACATAGGCAGCAATCTACTTAACGCTGAATGCATGATAAGAGACCTTGGGACCCAGGTGGACAGTAGTCTCTCACATCGCCACAGTAGTCAGGAAGTCCTTCTATGGGGCACACCTCATCATAAAAGGGTTTTCATCCAGGAAAAAAGAGGTCATTGTTCCCCTCTACTCATCACTCATTAGACCCATTATAGAGTACAATGCTCCTTTTGGAATGTACCTCACAAGACATCTGCAGCAGCTGGAAAGGCCACAGAAGTGCCTCACAAAGAGGATTACTGCCCTCAAACAAATGCCCTACACTGACAGCCTCAAAAAACTCCAGCTTTACTCCATAGCATATCTCCTACTCCGAGGTGATCTCTGCCTATCATATAAAGCTATGTCAAACCCAGAGCTGTTGGACATGCTACACCTAAAGAAATCCCAATCCCTCCAAGCTACACACTCTAGGGACCTAAACCTTGTCAACACAATAAACAGGACATGCTGGAGGGATAGATTCCTGTCCCAGAGACTTCCTATACTCTGGAACAAGCTACCCATCTATGTCAAGCAAAGTTCTTCATTAGCATGCTTCAAGAAAAGTCTTGATGAGTGGATGGGAAATAGGAAATACACCCCGGGGATTACTTTTGTGTCTCTGCTGGACAGTGGCACAGGAAAATAACTTTCTTGGGTGGCGAAATCTATGGTACCTTGCTGGCTAGGCTTACGTAGGCCCTTGGGCCGATAGCCTAGTACCTACCTATGAAACTATGAACCTATGTGCCAAGCACATTTAACCCTGCTTTACACCCAGTAATAAAATTATTTGAAGAAATATGTGAATTGTATTAGACATTTGTTGCAACAAAGAATGGCATTCTTTGATGGTAATCTAAATTGTGATCAGAGAAAATTATTAGATGATTTAAGAAGTAGGGGGTGACCTTCAGTTTATGCAACCCGATAAAGTTGGAGGCTTGGTGGTGATGAATGTTTTTGATTACAAGCAATTAATGTTACAATTGTTATATGAAGATGCGTATGTTGAAGCTTCACTGAATTCATTAAATATTTCATATTCTAGAACTGATTATTTTTTAGAGGACATGCTCACTCAGGGCCAAATTTCCACCGAGGCTCATTCTTTTATGTATGTGGAAAATCCTAAGGTGGCGACAATTTCTGGAACACCAAAGATACATAAAGATTTAAATAATCCCCCATTGTGTCCTATAGTGAATGCAGGCCATTCTAAGACATATTTTATAGCTAAGTAAGTAGATATGCAGTTGAAAGATAAACTTTATGTCCTTGATCATTTGTGTTATGATTCCTGGGACTTTCTTTTCAAATGTAATATTGTGTGGACAACTTTGACAAATATTAAAAGCATAATTTTCATCGCTGTTGATGTGAAAGATTTGCTTACTAGTATTCCACAAGATGTGGGTATAGAGTGGTTTACTGAGTTTTTTACTGGTGTTATTCCAGTAGGTCAACAAAAAATCAATACTTTGTCACATTTATTAGAAATTGTGTTATGCAATAATTATATTTTTTATGATGATCATTATTTTAAACAAATCAAAGGAGTAGCAATGGGGTCCCCTTTAGGTCCCCTGTATGCTAATGTGGTCATGGCTGTCTAGGAAAAGGAATTTTTATTTCAGTCTGAATATATGTCCCATGTTAAGTTATAAACATGATTTTGGATGATTTATTTTTTATGTGGGATGGTCCCATTGACGTAGTAGTCGAATTTATACAATATCTAAATGCGACTACTGAATTTTTGGAATTCTCATATGAAATAGGAACTAATAGGATATCATATTTAGATGTACTAATTTCTAAGGATTATGAGTGGAACTGTTTAAAATCTAATATATTTAGGAAGAAAACGTATTCAAATAAGTTCCTACATTTTTCCAGTAGCTATCCTTATTATGTCAAAGAAGCAGTTATAAAAGGCCAGATGGTACGTGTGGCCAGATGGTAAAAAATATAGATGAGTTTAAGGATGACTGTAAATTTATAGGAGAAATGTTCTTGAATAGAGAGTATCCAAAAAAATTAGTGGATGCAATAATCCAAGAAGTGGTGGATAAAAGGATTAAAGGACAATATAAACCGTTACTTAAATATGGCATAGAGGTGGCAAATGATATTAATTATGATGAGGTGATAGAAGATGGGGAAAATAATGTATACCTACAAAACTGAATACGAGTGAGCCAGTTTTCCCACGAGAAAAAGTGAGTTTTATTACAACTTATACCAATGAGAGTGAGAATAGTTTTATGTTATGTGTAAAAATCGGACTCTTATTGCAGGGGATGTTGAACTGAGTAGTGTACTGGGCATACAGCCCAACGTTATATGTAAAAGGGATACACATTTAAAAGGTTGGTGTGCCACTTGCTCAAATCCAGATAGCAAGACACAAGGGAAGATGAGGAAGGGCAATATGTGTAATCGGTGTAGCAATATTATGGAGTGTGATGTAGGTACTCTGGGTGGGATGGTCATTCGTATACCTGGTCATTTTAATTGTAATACAACGGGAGTAGTATATGCAGCTACGGCCCTTGATTGCTCTTCCTGTTATATAGGAAAAACAGAACGGAAGATGAAGCAGCGGATTTATGAGCATCTTTATGAAGTTAATAAAATAAATAATACTAATGCACTTTATAACATATAGAAAGGAATCAGGGCCATACATTTGGATTCTTGGTTTTGGAACAGGGGAAGTTAGGTCCCAGGGGAAGTCCATGGAAAGCCTATCTTGAAACCAGAAAATACTGGTGGCAGATTTATTCAAAATGCTTCTGTTAGACCAGGTTTGAATGAGGCCATTTCTATTTCCAGTGTTCTAAAATGGAGGTCTTACAATAGATGAATTATTTGAGCATTTTAATTGGTACTTTTAATTGGTTTTATTAATATGCCAATTGCTAATTAAATAATTATCTTGTTATCTATACTGTTTGAGAATGGTGATTCTTTGTCTGATGAAGGCTGATGGTTCAGCCGAAATCGCTTACCTTCAATAAATTGGGACGTGTTCGGAGCTGTTGGCTTATTTATTTACATTCTGTAGAATGTCTGGAGAACAAGGTGTGTGCACTCAATTTAGATGAAATGATCAAAGAGATGAGTTGCTTGATTTAATACAGATGGATAGACATGTTAAAAATAATGAAAGAAATGTATTACAGAAAGTCAATAAGACGCAAAATGTTATAAGTCTGATAAAACAAATGAACATAGTAATCAGGACTGTTCACAGAAATTCATGTGATATAACAGAAGTAAATAGCATACATTATTGTGCATCTAAATTACTAACAGATAAAGTCTTACCACAAAAACACAGGACAGTAAGGAAAAGTAAAGGAAAAAATCAATTGTCATCATGGAAGTATTGAACAGAGAAAACTATAATAGGTTCATAGTTTAGTACTAAGCTAACTGCCTTGCGAGCCTTTTTAAGACTATCCAATTATCCCTTGTGAGACTCAAACCCTGCACCTTGTGTTTGTAAGGCAAGCACCTTAGCCATTAAGTCACCCTCCCAACCCAAAGCAATTAAGCCAAGAACTGTTACTGTTAGAAGAGTACAGAAGAGGGAACAAATCAACAAAAATACTTGGAAAGATAGGCATGATTAAAGCAATGAGCAGTATCAGAACAGACAAGGCGCTACTGTACACTATTGCAAATAATAAACTAAAGATATCAGCACAGGCAGAAAAACTTAGACGATATGTAGATAAAAGTAAAGGAAAAGTACAAAATAAGCAATCCATTGATTACCTAATGAAAGTTTTATAGTAAATTGAGAAACAAGGCAAAAGGAATAGAAACACCACCAAAAAGGAAGAAATAGACACATTTTGGGGAAATATCTATGAAGATCCTGTGGAACATAACAAAGATTCTGAATGGATAGAAGTAAAAGAAAGAATAATAAGTTCAAATGTACAGGATATGAAATGGGATGAAGTAATGGTCAGAGAAATTGGAACAAAACAAAGAAAAACTCCTAAATGGAAACCCCAAGCCTAGAAGCGGTACCTGCCTTCTGTCTAAAATTACTAACATCTTTACATGAAGATTTAGCCCTGAGTAAGAACTATTTATATGCACATCTCAAACAGACACCAACCTGGTTAAGAACAGGAAAAAAGATACTCCTCATTAAGAGTGAACCTACAAGATATCCTAAAAATTATAGGCCAATAACTTGCCTTCTGACAATGTATAAGCTATACACTGGAACTGATGCCGACAAAGTTTATAGTCATTTTGAAGAAAACTAAAGCATGGTAATAAAAAAAAATGTAACAAAAGAAAGGCATATGGAACAAAGGATCATTTGTTGTTAAATGAAGTCACATGAAGAACTGTAAAAAAGGGGAAGAATCTAAGGATAGCGTGGATAGACTACAAAAACGTATTTGACAGCATCCCACATTCATGGATAAAGTGGTGCTTACAGATGTATAATATACATGCTATATTGCTCAAGTACATTACAGTGACCATTAACCAATGGCAGACCACTTTGCAACTAAGCCATAAAAAAGGACAAATTATCCCAAGGATAGAAATTCAAAGGGGAATATTTCAGGGTGGCCCATTGCTCATTAAGCTACTTACCACTGCCATTCTCGGTTTTGGGTCTTTGACATTTAGTGATCGATGTTTAGTTATTCGACTAACTAAACATTTGATCATGTAATATAGACCCTTAATTTTGTATTTGCATTGTTATTTTTAATAGTTTTGCCCTGTATGCTTATCTTTGCTTATGTTTGCTGGGGCTCTTTCCCCTTGGGTCTCCACTAAAAATGGGTTGCTTGCTATCAATGCAATGCAAATAGCTAATAACCTTTTCTTTTTACAATTATTTTGTTTTGTGATTGTTATTTAATATTTGTATGTTGTCACTTTATCTTTACTTGTGTTTGCTGGGGCTTTTCCCCTCAGATCTCCACTGAAAATGGGTTTGTTTGCAAACTCAGTTGGACTAAATCTACTAATTCCTGTGGCATTGGCATTCTGGGGACCACTGATGACTGCTGCAGACTTTTCCACTATTCCCACTGCATTCACATGAATCCAAGGCCATCTTCCCAAGCAGCTGTGATTTAATTAGGTGGATAAGTTGCTGTACATATTAATGTGTTACTGTCATAAATGTAAAAGGTCCACATAAATGACCTTAACATACATATATAAGTTTAACACCACCTATTAAGTTGTGATTACTTGAGTTAGGCAGTAAATGACTTAGAAAATCATGGACTTTTTTAAAGTAAGAAACAAATAATATAAATTTTGCAAATGAATATGAAACAGTTCAAAATTTTGTAAGATTACTGAGTTCACTTCAAGAAGTGTTTTGCTTTTCTCATGTGATAGGCACAACTCAAGAAATGTTTTGTTTTACTCATGTGATGGGCATAGTACAATGGTTTTAGTGAATACTGCAAAGTTGTCATTTGTAAATAGAAAACTGTTACAACAGCAGTGGAAGTTATGTCATCACTGAGAAAATCATTTACTTTGGTGTCATTTAGAGATTGTGCATACATGGTAGAAATGTGAATTTACTGAAGTGGCAAGGAGGTTTTATTGGCCCAATGTACATATGCAGTTACTGGGAGATATCCAAGTGTCACTGCTGAATGAAAAATGACAGTATTGATTACAGGAAAGTGGTAGTGGGTAGGGGAAGGTTGGATCTGATAACAAACTGCCTTCCTTAGTATTGTGAATGTATTCATGACAATGCAAACATTACTTCATCAGAACTTTAGTTGGCTGCACTGAAACCCTGCATGTGTGTATATAATTATGGGATTTGTGTCCCCTAACTTTTTTTTCTGAGGATGGCAGGTATGCTTTTATTGCTGTGTTGTTTCATTGCAGAGAAAGGACAACCTCAGCCATGGAGAAAACAATATCCTCATGGCTGCTCTTAGGATATATGGCAAACATCTCTTTGGAAAAGGGGAGACCAACATCCTGAGAGGACAAAAGCCAGCAATCAACTCTAATGGACATCAGTGAATTCAGTGGAAGAAGCCACAATGCAATAAGAGGGCAAAAAGATATGCAAGGTAGAATGCAATTGCCCATGCCAGTACAGGGGTGGGGTACTCCAACATATATCCCTTTAACACCAGAAGAGAACTACCACCTCGCCATTTGTGGGGATAACTAGGACATAAGAGATGTCACTGGAGTATCAGAAGTGGAGTGGACACTGGCTGCTACCAATGTCTGCAGCAGCTGCACACATCTGCTCAAGAATGTTGGTTTAAAAATAGTAACATACTTATACACAGAACTGAATGCTAACATAGAATGATTACATTAATACATGACAATTGCTATTAACAGGTGAGCCTTCCATATTTACACAGAATGACAATGAAGACAGTGTATACGGTAAGTGTCCCCACAAACTCCTTACTTAACATTCAGTACTGTATGCTACTTGTTAATTGATAATGTTTTCAACTCATTTTTACAGGGTCAACAGTGGAAATAAACAGTTCCATTATACCAATAAATTTGGTGGATATCAGAAGCAGAACAGCTGATGAAGATGATGATGATAACAGAGTTATATTTATGAGGCAGACTGAGGAAAGTGGCTCCCAATCCCCAAGTTCAGTGGCAGGAGCTCATACCCCACAACATGTTAGTAACTCTGTGGGAAGTGATAGTGCATCATGAAGTCAAGCACATGCTGACATTGCAGTCCAGCTTGTACGGGGAGAAAACCCGTACACCTCTACACCAGTATTTCCAAACCCAGATGGATACTTTCAGAATGATATCAGAAATTCAGAGGTAACTGTCCACAATTATACCTTTCCAGAGTTGAGCCAGGCACAAGAATTTGTCACAGCTATCCCAGGAAACACATAAAGTATTGACTTCTGAGCAGCAAATGGGCTGTGACATTGCTAGATCTCAGACCACTGCCACATAGAGTCAGCTGGAAATGGTCAGAGTTGCTTCAGGACATTAGAGAGAATTTCCAGCACTACACTGAAGTAGCACAGAGTGGACGTAATATCATGATACAATGGTGCAAAGTACGCCACCTCCATTCTTAGACTAGTTAGAACTTACAGACTCTAGTATGAGTCACTTTTGGAAGGGGAAGTGGATTGAGTACTTCCCAGACATGTGCGGCAGATCGCATGAAACTACAAGTGGTTCTCAAGAAAGTATTGTAATTTATTGGGAGGAATAAGCAGAACAGATTTCATGCAGGCCACATCAGCATATATCTACACCTAGCAGAACCTCTCATTCAAGCTCCTAGTACTGCAACACTGTCAGAACATTGTCTGTAGATCACCTGCATCAACTGGTCATGACACTGGACCAACACACCATCCAGCTCTCATGGCAGTCCCTTCCCCTCTTCGAAATCACTTGTACCATCACTTAACCTGTCTTCAAGAGATGTGTGCAACACATTTGGCCTTGACCTAAAGTGAAGCAAATGTAACATTTCTGTTGCTTATAATTTGACCTTCACACATATGTCAGTGTTTAACTCAAAGGGGAATGACTTATTAAATAAAGTACAAAGGGAGACTTAGGACACTTTCAAATGCATGCATTTCATTCCTGTAATGGTATCGCTTAAAACCTCATGAAACTGTGGAGAGAAAACTGTATGCCAAAACATAAGATTGTAGTGATTAACACCATTAATGCTTTATGCATTAGTATTGTTACAGCTGGCAGTTACCTACAACTTAAAAGTAGTAATACACAACTATTCCTGAAAACACTAATAACCAAATCAAGATTAAAATGAGTGTCCTGCAAGGTAAACAAACGCTGCTCATCTCCACTACTGCATAAATGGTAATGATTTTTGTGTCTGAGACCAAAAATTCTCATGTATGACAAAATGAAATAATCTGTTGTGCAACATCTTAACAGACAACATGGTTCAAATTGAGGAAACACTGCATAATATAAAATCAATATGTTACATTTTCATTTATTTGCAAGCTATAAGCTCATGTTAAATAATAAAGTAACTTTTTACTAATTGCACCACTTCAGAATAATCACTATATGCACACTTAGGTGCACCACTTCACTAGAATGTAGTGTGCAAAACAGTTACAAATGTGATTATTTCTATATATTGCCTTACAACATCACTGAAATAAAAATATATATATATATTATTTAAAGATAAGAAGAAATATCTGCACAGTGACAGTTGACCATGCACCTCACAGCACAGCTCTTAGATATCACTGCATGCATCATTTATACGTTATATGTTTTTACAAGAAAGGAAACACTAACCTGAATGTCAAGGTACTTAGTTCAGGACTAGATTCTACCTTTTTACCTGCACAGCCATATGCCATGCATGAGTCTGCCATGTGGGGTCCCTTACTATGCTGCCGGCTGGTCATCAATACTCATATTTGGAGTGGAACTGGGGGCTTCTCTGACAGCATTGGTCACTTCACCACCAGACTGGTGCATGATTATGCTATGCAGAATGCAACATACAGTTAATATCCTTCATGCATAGGTTAGGTCGTACTGAGGAGCACTCCTAAACTCATCTAGGCACCTAAAACACCTTTTCAAGAGGCCAAAGACTCTCTAGATGACAATATAGGTCTGGTACAGGGCTGTATTGAAGTTTTCTTCTACATCCCCACTTGGATTTCTCACTGGTCTCATGAGTCATGGCTCCAGTAGATATCCAGCATCACCTGAAAGAAAAAAGAGGGAAAAGCAGGGAGACAAAACAAAGAAAAAGTGTTTTAGTATTTGGCAATGCATTTTACCACAAATAACTACTTAAATGAAAAAGAAAAAATATATATTATTCCACTTATCAACAAGATGACCACTGAGCATCGTACCATGAAGGAAGAGGCATTAGAGTGAGCTACTGTGTCAGATATGGGAATCATGTGCACTGCCAGGATGCTGGGCAGAGATGTTGGTGATGCACCCCCATGCGTCACACACTACCTGGCAGTTGATGGAATGGTAGCCCTTCCAATTGTGGTACCATTCCTTCTGTGGACCAGATGAGGCCCTACTTGCAATATGGGTGCAATCTAGCACACCAAGTATCCCAGGGTAACTTGTCACCCCATAAATGGAACATATAGTCCATGCTCAGGCTTGAGGTGACAAGAGGAAATAGATTTACTGATCCAGATGTGCCAAGATTACATCCAGGAACTTCGAAGCAGAAACCTTTGAGATACTTAATGTGTTCCCAGATTGTCTCTGAAAGGTTCCCATGGAATTACAGTGAAGGCTATACACAACTCAGTATCCACTGGGATAGGAAGTCCTTGCATCCCCCCTGTGCCCCTATGGGGGCAATACATACTCACTAAAACCCTTACAATATCTCTGCCCACAATAAAGCTATCAAGTCTCTCCTGATCATCAAATTTATAATAAATAATTCTCTGCATATATCTCCACCTTCTTGGCTGGAGAGTTCTGCTGAATGCAAGAAGTTTTGCTCGAACAAGACAAACTTCTCAACTCACACTGACACATACCAAGGGTAGCAGCAAGTGACAGCATCAGCATATGCATTGCAAAGTAGATGGAAAAGGCACAAGTCTGTCTTTCATAACAAATCTGTGAGCTGCGCAGAAAAGTGAGAAAGTCTGACTAGGAACTACATGTAGGAAGGGGTTGTTTCATTATCCTATGCCATTTTACTTAAGTTTTGATTTGCATCTCGTTTTGACTTCATTTATTCTTCTGCTCATTCATGACCATCATGCATTTGCATACGTGGCTTCTATAAAACAGCTTTGCTGTGCTCATTCTCAGATAGTGTGGCTAGCCTTTATACATTCACAACATGACTATGAATACCACCCTTAGTCTCTCCACAGGGTATGTATCTGATTTCTGAAGAATGGTCATTGTGGTGCCACTCAACAAGGATGGCTCTGCCACATTCTCTGTCATCTATCATCCTATTAGTCTCACCAGCAGCATCTGCAAAATTATGGAAGATATGCTTGCCATTGCTAGAAACAATGACATTGGTGACCTACAAACCCTTGATCAATTTGGTTTAGTTAAATATTGGTCCTGTCTCTTTAATCTGGTTATTTTTTGAATATGTACGATACAACATCAACAAAGAGTATTCTGTCCATGATGCTTATCAGGATCGTGTTTAATCCTTTGATATGATTCCTAATGTAGGTATTATTGACAAATTCAGCAGTCTAGACATAACCTTATCTATGTCACCCTTGGGTTGCAAGTTTTCTTTCCAATCAAATGTAGACAGTAAGAGTTGGAGGTACTTTCTCATCTAAAAAACATCTAGTGGTGTGCTTCAGGGCTCTGTCCCGAGTCCCTTCAGTTTTGACATTTATTTCTGCAATGTGAAAGCAGATGTCAGAAGTTTGTAGCTAACTGAGTTTGCAAATGACTATAAGTTGACTGCTGTCACTGATTCCCCCACAGATATCAAATCCTTCAAGAGGAGCTCATTAGACTTGCTGTACCAACCATGGCCTGAAACTTAATGCCAAGGAATGTAGTGCAGTGGTCTTTGAGAAACAAGTCTATCCAACTGGTTACTACATAAGCACAACCTTGTTTAAGATGCACACAGTCGTTAGAGAGCCAGGCATCCTCATCAACAGTGAACTAGCTGTCAATCATCATGCATCAGTTATAGTTAGGAAATCCTTATATCTTGTCCAGTTTATTACCAAGGGTATATTGTCCAGATCTAAGGATGTCATAATCTCCTCTGTCCCTCAGTCATTGGGCCAGTCATAGAATACAAAGCAGCATATGAAAAAGTGCACCCCAAACACTTTTCTAGTCTAGAAGGAATGCAATGTTTTTTTTCTCAAATATTTTTTTATTTTCAATTAAAATAACATTTATATAATATTTTTAAATATCATTTTAAACAACTATAAACAATATTTACAATAGCCTAACTTTCAATTATATACACTGTATGTTATTAAATATATAGAATTAATAGATCAGTTATCAGAGATACAATATTGATTATTGCAGAGTGTCCAACAAAGATATAACTTTCTTCCAAGGATTATTTACCAATGGCCTGGGATAGATTTGTAGTTCTTTGATTTTTATTTCCAAAAATGCAGTTGTCTTCAGTAAAGTATAGAATTCTTCCAAGGTCGGGGGTGTATTTGAATTCCACCTTCTGGTTACGTATTTCCTAGATATAGCAAGTATTGTCCATAACAAATATATATTTGTCTTATTCAGGTAGGGACCTTCATTTAAATTTAGTATTATCAATATTTTAGTTAAGGTAAAGGATTCATTAAATAAAGCTTGTAAAAAATGATTGATTCTATTCCAATATGATTTAATTTTATTATATTCATAAAAAATATGAATCCAGTCTACTTTATTTGACTTTTCACACCTCCAGCAAAAAACATTTTTAGTAGTACTGATTTTTTTTAAATTCTATCTGGTGTTAAAAATGCTCTATGTAAGTATTTCCAGTTAAATATTTTCCAGTACTGTGTGTTAGAGGTGTAATTAACTGATAGTAAGATGTTAGTTTTAATTTCTTCTGTTAACTGCAATGACTGACCTTTTGTTAAGAACTGCCAGTATGATGGTTTGGGAATTGTTTTATATGTTATTAACTCTTTATAGAGATTTGAAATGGATTTTTTCTTTCCACAACTATTATATATAAAGTCATACAGAAAACTTATTAGATTTGGAATATCTTTAAATGAGGAATTATTAATTAATCTGCATAAATCTTGAGTGTACATTAGAATGCTTTATAAGGTTAACCAGTCCTGTGTTGGAATATTATAAGCAGTTTTTATCATATGTATATCTAAAACATGTAGTTTATTTACACATTGAAACCAGCATAAGAATCCATGTTATTCCCAGGAGGTTATAATTTCCCTATATATTTTGTGAGGAAAGTTCTTAGTGATGGTAAATGGGGTGAAAAGGTCAAACCAAAGTTTTAGATCTATGTTTGCATTGATGTAATGATTAATCAGTGTTGTTTTAGAAGGTTTTGTTATATCATATTGTATACTTATGCATAGTATGTACCAGAGTTTGTTTGATTTGTCTACTATTAAAATGTTTTTAACAGATTAACTTCATTTGTTAATATAACCATTGTTAATTCTTTCCAGTTGGCAAAATAATTTGGGTTTATCCAGTCTATTGTAGTTTTAAGCACAGATGCTTTTATATATATTTCTCTTTCTGGGAAGTTCAATCCTCCTTGTTTCCAGGGTCTAATGTGATGAGTTAGAGCTACTCTATTCTTTTTGGGATACCATAAACATTTTATTAAACATGAGTTTATTTCTTTAAGAATGTATCTTTCAGGAATTAACAGTATTGCTAATGCTACATATAGTATTTTTGGCAATAAGACCATTTTTATTCATTGCAATCTGTCTTCAAAAGTTAATATAGTTTTGTTACACTTTTCTAAATATATTTTTATTGTTTCAATAATGTTTTTTATAATTTATTAATATTGTTTCGTTTATATTTTTGCATAACACTATTCCTAAATAATTTAGCATAAGTTCGTGTTTTCCTATGATGGATTTATCTGTAACTTGTAGGTCTTTTTTCTTATTTAAAAATAGAAATTTTGATTTTGATCTATTAAAGTGTAGACCTGAAATCTTATAAAATTTCTCCATTACTTCTTCTAGCTCTCCTAACGACTCTCTGGAGATTGATAGGGTTAATAAAATATCAGTAAAACGCATTATTTTAGATATGCACTGGTCAAAGACTTCTATTCCTTTTATTCTTGGATTATTGCGTATTATTTCTGCAAGTATTTCTATAGCCAAAGCAAATAAAATAGGAGAAAGGGGTATCCTTGTTTAGTACCTTTTGTTATATGGATAGAGTCTGAGGTGAAAGGACCTAATTTAATGTAGACTAAGTTATTAATATATATGTTTTTTAGTAATAAGATGAAGGGAGGAGGAAATTCAAATAATGCTAAAGTTTTAAATAGATATTCCCAGTTGAGGGAATCAAAAGCTTTTTCTATGTCTAATCTGATAATAAGTGTTTCTCTATCTTCTTTATTCACATAAGCTATAAGAGTAAGTATCCTTTTAATATTATCATGTGTGTGCCTGTTATATAAAAATCCAGTTTGGTCATTATTAATTGTCTTTGAAAGTGGGATTTTCATTCTGTTAGCTAGGATTGACATGAATATTTTGTAATCATTATTCAGTAATGATATAGGTCTGTATGAGGTGCAAAGGTCTGATGGTTTATTATCTTTTAGAATTGGTGTTATGAGAGAATATTTCCATGAGGGTGGTATTTTTGCTTCTGACTGGACTTCTAGCAAAGTTTTATGAAAAAGGGAGATTACTGTTGAATGGAAGAGTTTATAAATTTCTGTAATTATACCATCTATCCCTGGAGCTTTGTTAGATTTACTTTATTTTATCTTGTCAACAATTTCTTTGTAGGATATAGGTTTTTGTAGGTCTAGTTTTAAGTTTTTGGGAATTTTTTTATATTGATAAGGTTTGTATCTAAGTTTATTTGGTTGGTATCTAAATCTTCTTTTTTGAAGTGTTCCATATAATGGAACCAAAATGCTTCAAGGATGTCTCCTATATCTGATACTTTTTCCCTTTCTTTTCATGATATATACTACTAATGTTATTTGCTTTAGATTGTATTTTAATTCTTGTAGATAAGTTATGTAGATATCTGGGGGAGGTGGCTAATGAGTTTATTTTAAATTTTTCCAAGATTAGACAAGTTTTGTGTGTTAGAATTTCATTATATATTTTTTATTTAATTCCTCTATTTCTTTTTTGACTTCTGGACAATTCTGATTTTTTTTTAGATTTTGCTGTCAAGAGTCTGGTTTGCAAGTCTAATTATTCAGATTCCCACTCTCTAACTTTGTTTTTGTACTAGCTAAGGGTCTTACCAAATAAATACACTTTTAATGAGTCCCAAACCATGACTCTACTGATTTCTGTTGTATTATTTATTTCAAGAAATAATTGTAGTTCTGACAAATTCCAGGGTCTGAATTCTTTAATTTCCATGATATATGATGACATTCTAGTTGAGAAGATTAAAGGTTTAAACTCTATTTGGAGCTTCATTATCAGAGAGTCGTGATCTGAGAAGGGGCATGGAACTATTGAGAAGTTAAGGATTTTTGTTTGTAAATCTTGAACTATGAAAAATTTGTTTATTCTGGTTTGTGTCCCAAATCTATGGTCTTTATGGGAAAATAATGCTTTATCATCTTTTACTTTAAAAGTGTCTATTAAATGAAATGAATCAATCCATTTTTTTAAGGATTTTGAAATAGTTGCTATGCGAAAAGACTTCTTGGTAGTTTCAGAAGCTTCTAAGGTACAATTAAAGTCTCCTCCCAGTATAAGATTTCCTTTATAATTGTTGCAAATAAAATCTAGGTGTTTTTTAACCATTCCTGCTCCAATTCCTGGGAACCAATATAGATTAGCTAAGGTCCATATTCTGTTATTAAATTTAATTATAACAAATGCTAGTAGACCTTCTTTGTCTTCATATTTATAAATAACTTTTGGAGTGATTATGTTTTTCTTCCAGAGAATTGATACTCCTTTTGTCTTTGTTCTATAGGAGGATTGAGCTAAGACTGTATAGTCCTTAGGGCTCCAAATAAAGCTATCATTAGTCTTAAAATGTGTTTCCTGGATAAATACTACTTGTGCCTTATTTAGATTTAAATATTTTAGTAAGTTTGATCTTTTATTTGCATTATTTAAGCCATTAGTATTTAATGATAAGAATGTTAAATCCATTTCAAGTTATTGTTGGAAGAAACTTTTTACTTATGTTTTTTTTATTTTTATTATAGTAGTTATACCATATTCTTTGTTAACATTGGATGTTATTTTTATGTGTGTAAACTTGGGAGTGTAATTTAATCTTCTTTCTTCTTTAAATATAAGTAGGGTAAAATTCTGGTCAGGCTTTAAAAAAGTACTTCTATAAAACATTAATTCTAAAGTATCAAATGCAAGTAAATATAAATTTCCCATTAAACATGGAATGAAAGTCATTTCTAATCCAATAGATAAAGATAGATCTATTGGATTATCACTCATACCTTTAACCAACAATATCAACTCAGCTCCATATGTTAAATTATTATATGGAGAATTTTCTTAAAAGAGATATCTTCTTTCGGCTTTTCCCGGTTAGGGGTCACCACAGCGGAACTCTAGTCCGCTAATGATTGGCAGTAGATTTTTACGTACTGAGTTGCCAGCTCTGATGCACAACCTTCAATGAAGGTACGCCCATTCACACATGTCTCCACACAGAAGACGCTTTAGCTGAGAATCGAACAGGACAATGTCTTACTGTGAGGCGACAACGCTACCGCAGCACCACCACTGCAGTTCTTAAAAGAGATATGAAATTCTATATTATTCTATTATTGTTCTATATTATTTTATATATCAGGATGGAATGTTAGTAGTGTAAACAATTATTATGTTGACTTAGAAAATATCCAATATTTAGTTACCTTTAAGAGATCCCAAACATGTCAGATATGTCATTTTGGATAAATTAAATGCAACAGATGAGCATACACTAATTAAGCCAACAACAAATAGATTATTACTAAAATAATTTGACTAAAAGGACTCTACAGGCGACAATGAGTGATTACCAATGAAATATGAATTTACTGTAGGTGTACTGTCTTCCTTTACTTTCCCACTCTTCAGCTCACCAACTTCAACTTACACTTATGAAAAGATATGGCTTATCAGTGGTATCCTGACTCTGGGTAGAGGCGCCCTATATTCTAGTATGCAGTGCTTTTACATATTTATAGATTTACAAAGCAGGGTCTAAGAATGAACTATGATCACTCTGACAATTCCCATCGTGCATAGGGCACCTCCTGCTTCCAGAATGGGTAATCACATCAGGCCTAGAATGAATGTGAAGGTACCTATATGGTAATCAAGACTTACCTTAGGTAAGTATTAATCAAATAGTATTTAGAGCATCTTAGAGAGTTCTCAGGGCAGTTAGAATACTCTTAAGCCTCTCCTCCCTTGACCAAAAACAGAGATTTCCTTCCCTTTCTTTCCCTTGTTTTAAATCAGTACTAATAAAAGAAATTCAGCAAACATAGGTAAACAGAAATAACATTCAGTAGTCCGTCTTGTACATGACTCACAATCCATTAAACAAGTCAGTGACTAACATCACTTTAGTAAACATTATAAAGACAAATTAGAAATAATTTCCTAGCTCTTTAAATTTTCTGATAAAGCAAAAAGTTAACAATAAGCTATTTTAACTAAAATTATAAAGCATTTCAATTTTTCCTTGTATGTATACATTTCTACTTGTATTGTCAATAGCTGTCTTTGAAATCTGTACAATACTTCACTTCTTCAAATAATTCCTTTTTCAGTTCAGGTTTTGTTTAGTCAAAACGGCAACAATATTTCAAGAACACAATTAATATTTAGACTGATGTTTCAAATAAATAATTTGTCATTTGCCAATTAAGTTAGTTTAGAATGTATGGTTAGTGCAAATATAGCATGTTGCAAAGATAATATGTATTTTTTCGTGTGCTCTAGAGACTGTCATATTCAAGTGACATATACAATGTAGCATATATAGAGCAGAAAGCTTATGGATTCAGGTTGTTAAAGTAAATTATGCTTATTAATCAGGTAGTTTCATTTAAATTCACAAGTAATTTGGGAACATTTCAGTTGAGTTTCCAGGAATGTGTAGTCCAATATGAGTAATTGAGTCCATTTTTCCTTATAAACATATGTCTCAACTAAGCAGAGTCTAACATCTGTCTAAAAATCATTATAAAGACAAAGAATAGTAATTCCCTAGCTCTTCAAACTTTCTGATATTGCAAAATGTTGACAGTAAGCAGGAATGCAATGTTTTCTAACCAAAAATCTCAAAGGACTAAGATTTCTTAGTTACCAGTAGAGGCTAAAATCTCTCACTTTTCTCTGCCTTATACTGACTCCTATGTTCTGATTTCTATCTCACCCCCTGAGCTATGAAAGATCCTGTTCTAGCAGACCTCCTTCACGCCAGAATTGCTGCCAATAACAATAAAAAAAAATACTCACTCCAAAGGACTCAGTCGTCTTTGCAAGATAAACAAAACTTCTTAGAGAGATACATTCCTCACTCAAAGTATCTCTTGCTTATGGATCAAGCTCCCCTTGTAGGTCAATCAATATTTTATATTGTCTTCCTTCAAATTCTGCCTTATTTAGCAAGCTACCCACAAATTTACTCCTCAGCCAAACAGTATGGCTCTCATTGGTCAGAGTGACAAATCTACCTATCAGACTCTCTAAGTTGCATGACTGGGCTCAATATGGCTGTGTCGGGTGCTTGCATAATAACATGTTATGAACCTATAAGCCAACATACAACATAACTAATTGATTTATTCCTGTGGTCAACATCACTGGCACCAGACAATGAACTGAGGCCAGCATGCAATCCAGCCACCACTTTACTAAAAGCCGCAGAAACCATACATGAATCATATATCTTAGTAGTAAATGTACAATGGAATGTACAGTGAATAAGAATTTAATCAGAAGTTCTGCTTCAGAGGCAGATGTGACACCCTGAAGGTCCTTTAGTCATATTCAACATAGTTGCTCACCCATTTATATGTGCACTCAAAATGTAGATATTATAATATATAATGAGTATGTGTAACATACCTGCTATAGCCTTAGTATCTGTACGAATAGCACATGCCGGGGTATATAAATCTGCAAAAAAAAGCTAATAATCAAATATGGGACATTCATATAGGACATTATATGTATGTAACATGCACGTTAGTATCTGTACAGTTATTTGGATACAATTTCTTTGCAATAACAGCACTCCCTGTATACCAGGATTTAGCACCTATTAAGCCTTCAGATCCTTGAGAAACTGCAGGGAAATTACCCATATTTGTTAGACACATCATTACTTCACATCAAAGTACCCAGAACCCTAACTTGGAGCTCATAGAAATCCCAATCACCCTTAATAAATCCAACTACTATTTCATTGCTAGCTGCAGATCCCCATCAATATCACCCAAAGATAACAGAAATTACCTGATCACCACAGAGGTATTAAATATCAAACCAAATACCTTCATACTAGGGGACTTCAGTTACCCAAGCATTGACTGGCACACTTACTCTTCTAAAAATAATTATGCTCAGCGTTTCTAAGAATTAATTAATGCCAATACACTGGAACAAATTGTAAAACTACCTGCTAGAGGCTCCAATATCCTTGTCCTGGTTCTTACCAAACTATCTCTTGCCTGCACCTCACTCTGCAACTCCTCATTCCTGGTTAAATCTGACATAAAATTGGTCATCTTCTCTGTCAGGCCTAGTGGTACCACCCCACCACCAAGTGAGACCATCTTTAGGGACTTCTCAAAGACAAACCTACATCAGGTTGTAGACGACCTAGGCACAATTCCCTATAATCCCTCACAAATGGACCAGACTGAGAGCTGCCGCATTCACCTCTGACTTTTATCCACTGAACAGTTGTATAGAAATGTCAGTATCCATTCACCCTAGATATAACTGTAAATTGAGGAAAAAGCTTCCGTGGTGGAACTGCTGTATTAATTAACTGTACAAAAAACAAGGAAAATAATGACAAATTACTCTCTACCTCAATACTACACTGAAAAGCAAGGAATTTAGAAACACTATTAGAAAATGTAAAGCAAGGATGAACTTAAGGTTGCTACAGATGCCAAAGGAAGCTACAACTCTTTAGTTATGTCAGAAAAGTAAGGAGCAATGTCAAACACTGCACTGAGCTCATCCTTAATAATATTATCCATTCTGACCCCAAGGATATAACTAATATATCAGCAGACAGATTTAGCGCTAATCTTATCCCTCGTATCCACATTGCTGCTCCCACTGTCCCTTAGAATTTAGTTTCACCTGTGATCACAAGTCTTAGAATCCCTGTCAAAGGCTAAAAATAGTACTTCCATGGCACCAGACAGCATACCAGGCTGCATTCCCATCAGTATCAAGAACACACTTCCTGAGCCTATACCAAAACTGTTCAACCAGAGCTTATCTACAAGGTTTGTTCCTAATGCCCGGAGATAGCCATTGTGATTCCCCTGCACAAGGATGGCCCCTTTGCAGACCCAGGTAATTATAGACCCATCAGACTCATCAGCCTTATATGCAAAGCCATGGAACCTATTTCTGCTGACATACGTAAATTACCTGATCTAGATCACAATCGGTTTGGTTTTTTGAAGGCAGGTCCTGTCTCTGCAACTCAGTAAGCTGCTTCAAAAAAGTTACAGGGGCTGTGGATAGTTGTTATTCATTGCACTCTGCTTATCTCAATCTGGCAAAGACTTTTGACACTATCTCCCATGCTGTTATTATTAAAAAAAATTATACAAGCTTAATGTAAACCCCTACATTTCCACTGGATTGCAAACTGACTCCCAATAAATCCAAGTTGTGAAAGCTGTTGGATCCTAATCTAAAAATAAATTTGTAGCAAGTGGTGTGCTACAGGGATCAGTTCTGGGCTGTCTTCTGTTTGTATTTTTGTTATAAACAGTGCCCTTTTGCAGACAGATACAGTCATAAGAGACCTAGGTAATTATGTAGATTGCTTTCTCTCATTCGATCATCATATTTCCACTGCAGTCAGAAAATCCTTCTACCTGGTCCAGTTAATTTCCAAGAAGATTTCTTCATGATATAAAGAAGTCATCCCACCACTGTAGTTTTTATCAGACCCATCATTGAATGCAATGCCCCCTTTAACATCTACAAATCCAAGCATATCAGTCAAATGGAAAGGCCCCAAAGACTTCTAACTAACAATATTAAAGATTTAAAATCCTTCAACTATCCCAGTAGATTATAATGACTTTCCTTACACACAGTGGCCTACAGATTGCTGCTAGGTGACTTGTGTCTCACTTTATGAGGCATGAAAGACCCAGTCCTATTTGACCTCTTATTTCTTTGCAAGCTCAGTGGCTCTACAAATATCCATATTAAGGACTTAAATCTACACCAACAAATAAAAAAAACTTGCTGGAGAAACAGGTTCCTAACTCAATGGTTGCCTGGTCTATGGAATACATTACCACTACAGGTCAAATAAAGTACAACTTCAGTTACCCTTAAGGTTAATATTGATGACAGGATGGGTAGATGTAAATTTACATCAAGATTATCATGGATGGCCCTGTTTAGTTTAGTAGGGAAGCACTATTACATGTCTGAAAATGGTGGCAAGTGCTTTTAAGTTTGTCTGCTTAAAGGTGTGTATGGCTATGCAACTTGCAGTCACTGTAATCACTTGCCTAGCATGTTCCTAAAAGTTGTGGTTAAATGCATCACTAAATGTGCAGTGGGAGCACTAATGTGGCACACTATGAGGACAACCACTACTGGCCAGTGACATGAGGAACTTCTGTCTGTCTGTGCAGCCATTAGGTGGAGTTACATCAATGGCATTCCTTGTGGCCTCAGACTGTCTAGCCCATTGCTGAGCTTGAACCTGCACATCCATGACACCTGGCAGGACGGCTCTGAGCTGTGCAACAGAACTATAGCTGCTTCTGATTGTTCCTAGGTTCATAGGTACTTACTAGGTAACAGATCTATGAGGATCTTTAAAAGTCCTGCATTTCCATGAAATTTTTATTTTTTCTAATTTAAGTACAGATAACCCAAACTGGGGTAAAACATTTACATGTTGGCCTTATCCATAAGGGTCATGGGTGCTAAACAGGGATGAATTTCTGATTTCCAATCCATTTAGCCAGATTATGTGTGAATATAGAAAGAAACGTACTTGACTTTATACAGAGAGGAAGATGATTCCAAAAAAGTGGTATTTTCTCCGACACATATCTATCCCTCCAACGTGGTCTATTTATGTTGCATAAGAGATTAAAATCTCTTGAGTGGGTGTTTATTCCACCACTGTACTTGCGCATGTGCAGGAGATCAGAGAGAAGAGAGTCTGCTGAAGCTCTGCATGTGAGACAGAGATTGCCTCTCAGTAGTTTGTATGATACTGAGAAGAGGGACAAGACTTTGAGATGAACAGTGTAGTTATGATTTAACACTTGATTTTCTTGGTGAAAAACTGTTGTGGTCATTCAAGTTGTGTTAAATGTTTGGACAGCCCCATACTGAAGGGAGAATTATGCTCAATGATGGGCCAACTAAGTGCTGAGTGCGATGATATGATCACATTGCCAGACCTAGGCACCATACCCTTACTAATAAAATATGCAAAGAAAATGATCGTCTTACAGTTTTCTGTCCACATAGATTCCCAGGTCCCTAACTATCAAATCAATTTTCATGGGTGTGTTGTCGATGTGATAGCTACAGGGGATGTCAGGCTTTTCAAAGGGCACATTTGTTTGCACTTAGTTTTAGACCGTGGTTATGACACCAGATGCTTGTTAGGGAAAGATGCTCTTGTATGATCTTGGTGTCCTCCGTTGAGTTTATGATGGCACCAAGTTTACAGTAACCTGCAAACCCTTTCAGCCACAAACACTTAACTATAGCTTTGACATCCAGGAGGTAAATGTCAAAGTGGAGTAGCCCAAGGAGTGAACCCTGGGGTACACCAGTAGTGACAGGTCTTTTGGAAGACATAGAGCCATCTATCCTAATGACATGGGCTCTATTTGTATTTATCTGTGAGCCAATTTGCTATTCATTGAGTTACATAGGGATTAACATTTAGCTGGGACAGTTTATAAACAATACCTAAGTGCATGATGGAATTAAATGTCTTTGTGAGATCTAGATATGTGATGTGTACTGATTTTCCCTCATCCATTGCTTCAGTATCCTTCTTGAAGAAGTTGAAGTTAAGCAGTCAGGATCTACACTTGCCATATAGGTGGCAGTACACTAAACACCAAAAGTGTGATAAGAGACTTAGGGACATAGGTGGACAGTGGTCTCACCTTCGATAACCACATCACCACAACAGTCAGGAAATCTTTCTATGTGGCACACCTCATCACTAAGGGCTTTTCATCCAGAAAAAAGGAGGTCATTGTCCCACTGTACTCATCCCTCATTAGACCCATTATACAATACAACTCCCCGTTTGGTATGTACCTCTCAAGACATCTGCAACAACTGGAAAGGCCGCAGAAATACCTCACTAAAAGAATCACAGGTCTAAAGCAGATGCCCTACGCTGACTGCCTTAAAAAACTCCAGTTATACTCTGTCACATATCGTCTACTCACAGACAATCTCTGCTTAACATACAAGGCCATGTCAAACCCAGAGCTGTTGGACATGCTACACTTAAAGAAATCTCAATCCCTCAGAGCCACATGCTCCAGGGATCTAAACCTTGTCATCACAATAAACAAAACATGCTGGAGGGATAGGTTCCTGACCCAGAGACTCCCCAGACTCTGGAATAGATTGCCCATACATGTCAAGCAGAGTGCCTCTTTGGCACTCTTTAAAATGAACCTTGACGATTGGATGGGAGAAAGGAAATTCACCCCGGGGATCATGTCAATCGCCCTGCTAGATAAGGGTCCAGGGAAGTAAATAGTGTGGGAAGAAATAGCCAGGGAATTGTTATGGCTAGGCTTGTAAAGGCCCTAGGGCTGATAGCCTAGTACTAACCTATGAACCTATGAACCAAAACAGAACTGCCTTAAGTCAAGAGTTTGTGAGTTACCGATGTCCTTACTTATTAGTCACATGATGATCCTCTCCATAGCCTCTCTGGTTTATAACCCTGACATATCACAATAACTTAATTCAGTAAAAATATTGAAATGCATCATATATGCTCTGCAATCGTATTCTGGTAGGGTAAATATTCTCCAACTGACAATTGTAAACCTAGAGTAATTTTTCCTACTTAATTTCTAAATCTTTGTCTTTCCTGAATTTAAATTTGTATGCTAAGTGTCTTATTTTGGCCTGAACTGTTTTTTTTTTTTGCATTTATAATCCTCAAATATGTAAACTATGCATGTAATTCTTTACATAAGTGTATCTCTAACATTTGACTGTTTGGATATTGTCTTTGCCAAGGCCCTGCTCATGCCAAAAAAGGCCCTGAACCAGCACTTCTGCCCAGTTAATAAAAGGAAATAAAAATTTACTTGTAGTAGTGCAGGGCTTCCAATTATAGATGGATATTTAAAATCCCCAAGAATTCAACTGTTTGGTTCAGTGGTAACAGCTGATTAGAAAGCTACAACCTAGAGCTACATGTAAAGCTAGAAGACATTTGCTGTACTTTGGGGGGATTTGTACATTTCAGGCTTATGTCTCAGAGACTTTTGAAGCTTATGAACAGATTTCTCAGTGTAAGAAAACTTGAATGTCGGTGATTTGCATACTGATATGAAGTGGATTTTGGTTCTGACAACCTACCAGATGTGGACAATCTGTCTTGATGATGAACTAGTATCCAGATTTGGTGAGTATCTTTCTCTCCTTTTATATTCATTGTGTAGTAAAAGCAAATGGTTATCAGTAAAGCAGTTTGTGTACTGCCTACTAATAATAGTCTGGCAAGAGAGGTTGGAAGGGTAGACTGAAGGTTCCGGAAACTGGAATAAAGTAAGCAGGCTGGTATATAATAAGCCAGCGAGTTTAATCTACATTTTTTCTTTCTGGCTTATATATATTGCATAATTAAGAAAAAATACTTATTCGAGATAATAAGCAAGGCAGAAAGTTTGACCTGTTAGAGAAGTTCTAATAAAGTGTCCTTTTTGTAACCTAGTTCTATAGTTAGCAGACGGATTATAAGTAAATTGGAAGAAATTAGTAGATGGCATATCATATTTATTTAGACTAATTGTAAAAATGCTACAAACATAGGATTTTTATGAGCTAACTATGCATTTAACAGAGGGATTGTATAACTATATTCCCAGGGCTAACAAATTGTGATTTGAAGATATTTATCTGTTTACTTTGTAAGCTACTTGTAGCAACTGTAATTTAGCGTAATGGGAAAAAAAAACTAGTAAGGTGGGATTTTTTTCTTAGCTATGTATTTACCACAGCTATTTTATGACTATCCACCTATAAAAGGGATTACAACTTATGATTTAATGAGTTAGTTGTTTTAAATGGGGCCCTACTAGTGCCAAAAAAGCACAACTTGTGCTGCCAAGTCACGAGGGAAGGAAGATATTTCTATATTGTGAAAAGCTTTGGGCAAGATACCCATGGAAAATGTCATGGCAATTGCTGAGCAGCCTTGCAACTCTGAGCAGGGGTCATGGGTCACTGTATGAGAGGGTAGTATGCGGAACCACACAGGATATAGTCAAGAATTAAAACAAAAGGTTTGTGACCAAGAAGTGCACTGTGCCTCCCTGGACTGTGATGTGAAGCTTAAAACAGCCCAGCCAAATAAAGTGGAATGGCATTCACAACAAAGTCATAGAATGCAACAGCCGCACCAAACAGCTAACAGCCAGAGGAAGAGCTCCTTATTACAATGATTAGCATGAGTAGTCATCTAGAACATCAGCAAATTTACTTTCTTTCACAATATCAATGGATTTACAGTGTTCTAACTTAAGTGGCAAACTCGGCATAGTAAGCAGTAACAAATCAGCAACATTTTTAAAAAATGAAGTTCCAGTTGGTACAACATTAAAATAAAATTAACTCTTACCTGGGCCAGAAAGAAGCTAGTTTAAGGTCAAACCTGGTAATGTAGTCACGGTCAGAAGCAATGGCAGTTCAGATTTGAATCCAACCAAATGGAGCATAATGACACACAAAGAAAATAATGTAACAGCAACAAAAAACAGCTACATATTACAATGGTTGGCATGATCAATTATCCAGAGCAGCTGTAAATTTACCTTCTGTCACAGCATTAATGTACTGACAGTTTTCTAACTTGACACAGTAAGCAATGACAAATTAGCAAATTAGCTTAGCAGCAGAATAAGCAGTTCATTAGTCCTGAAGGAAGATGGTTTAAGGTCAAAGGTCAAAGCTTGTAAAGTAGCCATCTGGTTCAAAAGTAGTGAGAGTAACACATCAATGCAGGGTTTCAACACTTAAGACGTGTTCAAGCCCACCACACTGGAAGCAGCAGAGTGTCTATAGTCATAGAACAAACTATCAGTTCCATGCCCGTTGGACAGGATAAGAACTTGAAACTCCTTCATATCCAGCTTACTGTTAACAAAATCCCTTATTACATCATAGCTAACTATAGGATCCCCTTTATATTCCCCTTGGCACACACCTCCTACCTTACTTGTTTGGGGTCCCAGTGCTTTAGGCCAAGCACCATTTTGGTAGGGTCTTCAACTGCCCCTCCATCAACTAGGAGACTTATACACTCCCTAACATGTATGCCCAGAGATTTCTGGACTTCATAAATGCAAACACTCTTGACCAGTTAGTTCAAACTCTAAGTGAAGACAAAATCCTGGATTTGATCCTCACCAACATAAGACAGTTATATTCACCACCAGCTGTAACTCCCTCCCTCATCAAATTGAACCATAAACCACTCACATCCACCATAAGACTGAAGGTGGAAGCATCATCAAATATGCCAGTATTCAGAGATTAAGTGAAGATTAATGTATAAAAGCTGAATAATGAACTGGCTAAATTCTACATCCCCTAAAACTTGATGACCTCACTACTTATGTGGAATCATTTACTGCCAAATTCTAAGCAAAGATAAATAGCTGCATAGATGTATCTGTCCCGGGTTCAGGCGCCTAGGCAGCAAGACATTTCCCTGCGATACATTTTGGCTGGGGACACATGGCGGAAGTGACATTCAGCTGCAGAGAAATATGGCTGTTTGTTTTCCCCCTGTGAATTTGGTTATTGAAGTTGTAGGTATGACAACACATTCTTCTCTTTGCCCACAGGGAATTTGCAAACAGCCATATTTCTCTGCAGCTGAATGTCACTTCAGCCATGTGTCCCCAGCCAAAATGTATCACAGGGAAATGTCTCACTGCCTAGGCGCCTGAACCCTGTCCCGGGTTCAGGCGCCTAGGCAGCAAGACATTTCCCTGCGATACATTTTGGCTGGGGACACATGGCGGAAGTGACATTCAGCTGCAGAGAAATATGGCTGTTTGTTTTCCCCCTGTGAATTTGGTTATTGAAGTTGTAGGTATGACAACACATTCTTCTCTTTGCCCACAGGGAATTTGCAAACAGCCATATTTCTCTGCAGCTGAATGTCACTTCAGCCATGTGTCCCCAGCCAAAATGTATCACAGGGAAATGTCTCGCTGCCTAGGTGCCTGAACCCATCTGTCCCTCTCTAAAACAAATACACTGCCAAATTTAAAAATAAACCCCACTGGTGGAACCTAAATAATAAAAGAAAAAAATATATTACACAAAATCATAAACATAACAGTCAAAATGTCAACAATGGTCTTGATAAATTCAACAAAGAACAATGGTCCCTCATCAAATCAAAGTATAAGGTAGAAGTAGCTACCCAGGCAAAAGACAATAATGAAGCCTTCTTCAGCTATGTTAGAAACCTCAGAAACAATGCCTACACTACACAGAGCTAATAGTAAATATCACATACTCTGACCCTGAGGACAAAGCCAGTCCAGTAGCGGATAAAGTTAACTCTAACTTTACCCCCCCAGCTTTCCCAGATTGCATGCCTGCATCTAAACCTCCTTTCAAATCACTGAAGAACAAGTCCTCAAAGAATTTTCCAAGGCAAAGGACACTGTTTCTGTGGGGCCAGAGAGCATACCTGGCTTAATACTGACCATTGAGAAATAGAACCTGTAAAACCCTGTACGAGACTATTCAATATCAGTCTACAAACTGGCTTTGTGTCACATGAATGGAGGACAGCAGCAGTCATCCCACTGGACAATGGTGGGACATCAGCGGACCTGGGTAATTATAGGCTCATGAGGCAAAGGTCATAGAAAAAAACAGAGAAAGAATGAAGTTAGATTGGAGGTAGGACTCTCTTCCTGAAGTGAATATTTATGACAAGCCACTGAATGCTATACAAAGTAAGAAATGGTATTGCATGAGAATGTGTTGCAAAAGTTATAATGGAGTAGCACTGATATAAATTTATAAGTGTAGATGTTCATAGGTTTATGGGGTCATAGGTCTTTACTAGGCTAATGACCACAAGGGCCTTTATAAGCATAGTTATACACCCCAAATCTCTGACAAATTCTGGTACCCTTGATAAGTGCAACAAGGGGCATGGGAAGTGAAACAGTTACAGGCTGCCTGTGTCCATTAGATACATAGGTGCCAAAACAGGGGATGAATTTCCTGTAAACCATCCAATTGTCCGATCTAGACTTGAATTGGGTTAGGGAGAAGATCTGGTTTCCATGGATGGGGAACCTGTTCCGGAGAAGGGGTGTTATCTGGGATACATATCTGTCTCAGGTTTATTAGTCTTCCGGTAGAGATTTGAGGTTAGCCACTAAAGGGTGAATGTGTGTAAGAGAGGGTAAGACCACTGAAGGGTGAAAGTGCATGAGAGAAGGTAAGACCACTGAAGGGTGAAAGTGTGTGAGAGAGGGTAAGGCCACTGAAGGGTGAAAGTGTGTGAGAGAGGGCAAGGGCACTAAAGGGCGAAAGTGTGTGAGAGAGGGCAAGGCCACTGAAGCTGAAAGTGTGTGAGAGTGGGCAAGGCCACTGAAGGGTGAAATTGTGTGAGAGATGGTAAGGCCACTGAAGGGAGAAAGTGTGTGAGAGAGGGTACGACAAGTTCTATTCGAGTAGCAGTTATCTATTGAGTTATTTTGTCATGCATTTAGTTGAACTTCAAAGATTGCTTTGATGTACGTGAATCTGATAGGTAGATGTGACATTATTATTGGTTCATAGGTTCATAGGTGTGTACTAGGCTAATAGCCCTGGAGTTTTTACAAGCCTAGCCCAAAAACATTGACCAAGCACTGTGCCACCTGATGTTAGTTCACAGTGCCTTTATCCAGTAGGGCAACTGGAGAGACCCCTGAGGTGAACTTTCTGTTACCCATCCACTCGTCAAGATTTCTCTTGAAGAGGGCCAGCAAGGTGCTCTGCTTGACATGAATGGGAAGCTTATTCCAGAGTATGGGCAATCTTTGGGAGATGAACCTGTCCCTCCAGCATGTTCTATTAATTGCGGTAATGAGGTTGTGATCTCTGGAGTGTATAGTGCAGGGGGACTGGAATTTCTTTAGGTGTAGCATTTCAAGTAGGGCTGGGTCAGACGTGGCTTTGTAAGTCAAGCAGAGATCACCTCTAAGTAGATGGTAAGAGTCTGAGAACCACTGAATTTTCTTGAGTCTGTCCATGTAGGACATGTGTTTAAGGCCTAGGATCCTTTTTGTGAGGTACTTTTGTGGCTTTGAAACTTTGGTTATAAGATGTGCCACGCAGAAGGACTTTCTGGCCACAGTGGCAATGTGGTGGTCGAAGGTGAGGTGGTTATCAACCTGGGTGCCCAGATCTCTTATGGCCCCTTCAGTGTTCATTGAGCTCCCATCAATGTGGTAATTCATGGGAACTGAGTTTTTTCCAAAGGGGATGATAACACATTTTTTGGTGATAAGCTTAAGGCCATAGTTCCGACACCAGTCATTGGACTCAGAGAGGCCCTTTTGTAGGATGTCTGCATCACTTGGGGAGTTGATAATGACTCCTAGTTTGCAGTTATCAGTGAACTTGGTCAGCCAGAGTCTTTCTGTGTTGGCCTGGACGTCTGAGAAGTAGATGCCAAACAGGAGAGGGCCCAGGACCAAGCCCTGTGGGACTCCACTTGTGACTGGCCAACAGTCTGACTTAGAATCCGCAACTTTCACTCTGTGGGTCCTTCTGTAAGCCAATTTGCAATGCTCCTAGTTATGTAAGGATTGATGCCTAGTTTGGTGAGTTTATCAATGATACCTGAGTGGGGAATGGTATCAAAGGTCTTGGCCAAGTCGAGATAGGCTGTATGCACTGCCTTACCCTCATCCACAGCCTTGGTGACTGCCTCAAAGAAGTCAACCAGGTAAATCAGGCAGGATCTCCTCTTGACAAAGCCAAACTGCATGGGGTCAAGCAAATATCCCTAAAACACTCCTAGCTGTTATTGTCATGAAGGTGCAGTTTTATTTTTGGCCCGACTGTCTTGTATTTTAGTTCACTTCTAAGTCCCTAAAGAATATTGTTCCATTTCCCTCATACAAGTTTATAGAAGAATTTTTCTTCAGTGCTGCATTTTAAATGTGGACTGAGCAGCATAGTGACATCAATGGAGAAAGCTTCCCAGATTTCATAAATGCACACGTATTAGACCAGATAGTGTAGTCCCCTACACGAGGCTCAATTTTTCTTGACCTGGACATCACAAATGTAGCACCACCTTCAATGGTCACATCTGTTTACCATTAAGTAACCCCCAAAATACCCACACACCCCACTGCCTTCAGGGAATTCTCTAAGGCAAATGTACTGCAGTTACCTGATGATCTGAAACAGTTATAAGACCCCACCTCCCTTTGAGGACCCTGTAGATGATACTGCTTCATCACAGCACAGTGGTGCAGCGGTAGTGTTGTTGCTTCACAGCAAGAGCTTTGCTGGTTTGATTCTTGGCTGGAGTGCCTTCTGTGTGGTGTCTGCATGTTCTCCCTGCATTTGTGTGGGTTTTCTCTGGGTGCTCCAGTTTCCTCCCACGTTACAAAGATATGCATCTGGAGCATTTCTACCTGGGCCTCTGCTGAAAATTGGCTTTGTTCCAAGTTGGACTTTCCCGGTTAACAAACATTAAATAAATAATTTCCACTCTGACACAAATATAGTGGTAAGCTTAGGAATAAATCCACGTGGTGGACCCCCTGGAATAAACAAACTATATAACAAAAGAAAAAAAATCACCCTTATGAATAAACTGAAAATCTCAAGCTCGAGAAAACTGAACTCAAGATTAAATGAATTTAAAATCATATCTGTCAATGCTATGTTTGTACCAAAAATGACCACCTCTATCAAAAACAATCATAAGTCCTTTTCAACTGTGTCAGTAACCTTTGGAACAATGCCTAGAATTGCACTGAGCTAAAATATAACAATAGCTTCCACTTCTTCCCTGAGGAACTTGTCAGTGCATTAACAGGGAACTCCATCCTGTCAGTGTACGAGTGTAGTAATACTTAGTGCATGTTTGGCAGGTTAATTGTTTGTTTACATCCAGCATTTGATCAACAGAACTATCCTAAGTAACCCGAGATGAGCAACTTGTGCCTTTCTTTGTAAATCAGCAGTTCCCAACCACTGGGCCATGGATCATTTGGTACCAGGCTGCTGGGCACGGACTGAAATGAAAAAGTGAATGTGTGTACGTATGTATGTATGTGTATGAGTCTGTTTATATGTCTGTCTGCTTGTGTGAGTGAATGTGTGCATGAAAACAGAATGTATGTGTGTGTGTGAAAAAAAAGAGACTGTGTGTGTATGAGAGAGAGTGAGCAGTGAGATTGATCAAGCTGCTATTTTACACTCACTAAACAGTGCTTTTGCTGTTTAGCGAGTAAAAAATAAAAGTCAAGGAAACCAAAAAAAGTGTTGTGTGTGTGTGTGTGTGTGTGTGTGTGTGTGTGTGTGTGTGTGTGTGTGTGTGTGTGTGTGTGTGATAGAGACAGAGAGTGAGAGTGATCCCTGGAAGCAGCAGCAATGAGGTTACATACCTCTTGACCATACCACTCAACCTCTTGCACGGTAAATCTGGACAGAGCCACAAATAATAGGGACAGATTTTAGATATTGCTTTTATGAACATAGAAAGCCATTAAGGTTGCCATTAAGTTTAGGTACCTCTCGACCATACCACTCAACCTCTTGCACAATAAATCTGGACACATACCTCTTAACCTCTTAGAGCAAGAATTCTGGACAAAACCAAAAATAATTGGAGGACAAAGGCCCAAAAATAGAGACACTTTTAAGTACTGCTCTTAAAACTTAGAAAGTAGGTAGAAATATAGGTTTTGCATTAGCATCTATTTTCTGAAGGGTATGGAGTCTGAAACTAAACTGTCTGTCATTATTTTTCTGACTTCAAACCTCAATCATCTGCCTGTGATTTGCCAGAAAACAACAATTTTATGAGAAACAGACCAAAAATATGAGGCAAAAATCTGGACATCCTGGGAAAATCTGTACAGTAGAGAGGTATGCAGTGGGCAGAGCCAAATAATAGGGACAGGTTTTAATTACTGCCCTTATAGGTTCATAGGTTGATACTAGGCTATCTGCCCTAGGGCATTTATAAGCCTAGCCAGAGTGTGTTTGGCTTTCGCCACCCTTTTAGATTAGTTGACTGTGCCTCTGTATAGTAGGTCACAGAAGATAGCCCTTTTAAGGTTAGTTTACTGTACCTCTGTCAAGCAGGGACACAGAAGAGATCTCAGGGGTAAACGTATGATCTCCCATCCACTTGTCAAGATTTCTCTTGAAGAGGGTCAGTGAGGGGCTCTGCCTAACATGGATTGTAATTTTGTTCCAGAGTGAGGGGAGCCTCTGGGATATGAATCTGTCCCTCCAGCATGTCCTATTTATTTCTGTGCTGAGGTTCAAGTCCCTGGAGTGTGTAGCTCTAAGGGATTTGGATTTCCTGAGGTGAAGCATGTCCATTAATTCTGCGTTGGACATGGCTTTATACATCAGACACAGATCGCTTCTGAGTAGGTGGTACGCAACTGAGTAGAGCTGGAGTTTCTTTAGCCGAGCTGCATAGGGCATCTGTTTGAGCCCCTTGATCCTCCTGGTGAGGTACTTTTGGGGTCTTTCCAGTTGCTGCAGGTGTCGGGTAAGGTAGATCCCAAATGGGGCATTGTATTCAATTATGGGCCTGATAAGTGATGAGTAGAGGGGCACAATGACCTCTCTTGATCTAGATGTAAATCCTTTCATGATAAGGTGGGCTATATAGAAGGTCTTTCTAACCACTTTGGCAATGTGATTGTCAAAGGAGAGATTGCTATCTACTTGGGTCCCCAAGTCCCTAATTACTTCTTCGTACTTAATGGATTACCACCTATGTGGTAATTTGTGGGCACTTTGTTTTTCCCAAAGGGGATGACTATGCACTTTTTGGCATTTAGCACCAGTTATCCGTCTCTGTGAGACCCTTTTGGAGGATGCTTGTGTCAGCCAGAGAGTTGATTATGGCACCCAGTTTGCAGTTATCTGCGAATTTGGTCAGCCATAGTCAACCCATGTTAGCTGTACCTCTGAGAAATATTTACCGAACAAGAGAGGTCCCAGGACTGAGCCTTGTGGGACACAACTTGTAACTAGTTTAGAGTCTGACATGGCACCTGCTATTCTGACCATGTGGGTTCTATCCCTGAGCCAGTTTGCAACCCATCTTGTGACATAGGGGTTGATATTTAAGCTGGTAAGCTTATTTATGATGCCCAAGTGGGGTATTGTGTTGAAGGCTTTTGCGAGGTCCAGGTAGGCTGTGTGGACTACCTTCCCTTCATCTATGGCTCTGGTAACTGTTTCAAAGAAGTTGACCAGGTTCAAGAGGCAAGATCTGCCCTTAACAAAGCTGAATTGGTTAGGATCCAGTGTCTGGAGGTTCCCAATGTCTTTGTTTATGATTTCCATGATGATACACTCCATAGCTTTGCAGACCAGGCTAGTCAGGCTTATAGGGTGATAGTTTCCAGGGTCTGTTGTGGCACCACCTTTGTGGAGTGGGACCACTGTTGCTGTATGCCATTCCTTGGGTACATATCCTGTAGTAAGGCTGAGACTGAACAGTGACTTTATATGAGGGTTTAGTTCTTCTTGGAGCTCATGTAAGATGCAGCCCGGGACACCGTCTGGTCCCATTGATGCTGTGTTTTTTGCATCTGTGATCTCAGGAAGGCTACACTCTGCTGGGATAGATATTTGCTCTTTTTGGGGGGGGGGGGGTTTGCACTGAACCTTTCTGCCAGGATGTTGGCAATGTCTGTGGGTTCAGTGTATTTTTTGTCATTTTGCACTAACTCAGAGCATATCTGGGAGTTGCCTCCAGGTTTCTGACATAACTAAAGAAGGCCTAGTGATTTTCTTTAGTGTCTTGTGCAATTTTTCTTTCGAAGCTGTCCTTAGATGATTTTATGAGGGATCGTAGTTTCTTGCTAGTACTGATCAGAGACGCCTTCCCTTTTTGGGATTTTGCTCTATCATGTAGTAGCTTTCTCCTTCTGTTGTATAGCTTATTTATGGCCGGGGTCCACCAGACAGGTCTCCTTCCTTTGGAGGAGTGAGTCTTGGTTTTATTTGGGATAGCATGCTCCATGCATTCCTGTAGGTGTCCATAGAATGCTTTTGTAAAGGATTCTGCATTTTGGGCCGTATTTTCCACTGGCCTGGGGGCTTTCAAGGATTCCACCTCGGTTTTGAGAAGTGTAAAGTTTGCTTTTGAGAAGTTCTTCACCGTGGTTTCCTTGGCTAGGTGTGGGGACGGAATATGGATGTCCAGTGAGATAAGTTTATGGTCTGATCTTACCAATGAGGGGTATACTCTGGTGTGGAACATAGAGACCCCATGTTGGTGATGACCAGATCCAATATGTTTTCCCCTCTTGTGGGAGTGGTGACCAGTTGTTCCATAGCATTTGAGTTTATAAATTCTAGGAACCATTGGGCGAGGGTGTTTGGGCTTGAGTAGTTTTCCCAATCAATGTTTAGGTAGTTGAAGTCACCCAATATAATGGTGTTTGGAGAGACCTTCATATTCTCCAGTGTTCTCAGGAAAGCTGAGTGAGGTTCCTGTGTTTGGGAGGGTGGTCTGTAGCAGGCTACAAACTGAAAGGCAGTTTTGTCCACTGCTAGTTGCACATGGATGGTCTCCGATGCCTCGTGCAGTGCCACTAACCTGGAGGTGTGGGTATCTTTGATAAGTATGGATACGACCCCTCCTTTTGTGATTCGGTCCGAGTTTTGGGGCCGGAAAGCATGGTATGAAGTATAACCTGTTAGTGCTGGGGTGCTCTCGAGAGCTTTGAACCAGGTTTCTGTTACTGCACAGATATCGATATTCTCCATACTGAGGAGAGTCTTGAGTGCGTGCATCTTGAGGTTTAAACTTCTGGCATTGAGCAGCATTACCCTTAGTTTTTTTTTCTTTGTGTTGTCTATGGAGGTGGGTTTGTCTTTTGAGCCTTGCCTAAAAAAGGCACTATGGGGGAGGCAAGAACCTTTGCCAGTATTCGCAAACCCAGGGGTGACAGGTGCAAGTCATCCCTAGCGAAGCAACATGGCTTGTCGAGCATGTCATCCCAGGCTGACAGACACTGGATCCCCTTTGAATGACACCAATACTTTAGCCAATTGTTAAAATTGATCATTTTGTCTTTATACTGTGGCATCATTCTTGATGAGGGTAAGATGCTACTCAAGGTCAGGGTCATACCAGTCTGGGCTACATGATCAAAGAGCTCCTGTACGTCTTTTTTCATGTAGTCCAGGGAGGTACATCTCAGGTCATTCACACCAGCATGGACAATGACGGAGTCATATTTGTACTTGCTTTGGAGTGACCTGAGTGCTTGTGTTATGTGGCAGATCCTGGCACCCGACAGACAGCTTACAGTGACCTTCTCCTTGTTCAGCCTGGTGAGTGGAACGTCAGTGTGTCTGACAATAGAGTCACCTATTACAAGTGTATTAGGTGAGTTGTTTAGCCTTAAGGTCTGTGACTGTGTGGCACACTGACTTTGTGAGCTATGTGCTATGTGGGTATTGTTTCATGGTAGGGGTTGCTTGGATGTCTGCTTTGGAGGTCTCTGCTGCTTAGGCAGTAAAAAGTGAATAAGGTTTTCATTAGGTTTATGTACATATCTCTTGACCATAGTATATTAATATTATGCTGTTAAGCAGAATGTACACTTTTTTGTAATTATTGCCAATAGTCTTTTTATTGTAGTTTGGAGCTTTTCTCTCAAGGTCTCAGCTGAAAATGGATTTCTAGTCCAATTGGGCCTCCCCAGTAAACAAATTTCAAATAAATAAATGTTATTTACTTTGTTATGCTCAAGCAATGGCCGGTCCATGGAAAATTGTCGTACATGAAACCGGTCCTTGGTGCAAAAAACATTGGAGACCGCTGGTGTAAATCCTGTAAGAATGAAATGCAGCTTTTAAATGCCACCTGTCTAATGAAACAAAAACATTTCACTGCTAAGAAATGCAGCTTTTAAATGCCACCTGTCTAATGAATCAAAAACATTTCACTGCTAAGAAATGCAGCTTTTAAGTGCCACCTGTCTAATGAAACAAAAACATTTCACTGCTAAGAAATGCAGTTTTTAAATGCCACCTGTCTAATGAAACAAAAAAAAT
Source organism: Protopterus annectens (assembly GCF_019279795.1). NCBI lineage: Eukaryota > Metazoa > Chordata > Ceratodontiformes > Protopteridae > Protopterus > Protopterus annectens. The sequence continues at coordinate 685,127,125 of NC_056751.1, forward strand.
TCACTGCTAAGAAAGCACAGAGATTAATGGAAGTGTTTTTTTTCTCTGGCAAACACTCCCATCAGAGCAGCTTTGCTATTGCCATAGACAGCACATAATGCCCTGATCACTTTTCAATTACTACTGTTTTCAGCAATAACCTTCCATTTTCCCCTCAGCCTCAATGTACTTCATAACTGCACTTTTTCATTTGTGTGGATATGTTCCTTATATTCACTTCCCCAAGACTCCGTACCCAACAGTTAATAAAAATGCTTAAAATGTTTCTTGACAGGTAATCCCTAGTGCTGACAGTATTGATTGCTGCCTTATTTAGAAGGATAACCCTTACATATCTTTCACTTTCCATTGGCTTTCCCAGGTTTATATGACTTCATTGAAGTTTTGGAAACTCTAAATTCATATTGTCTTTTTTCTTTTATTTCAAGTTTTGAGAAATTCGGTCATATGGTCTTGACCATATGAATTTCGAGTTTCTGAAAACACAATCAAGTCATATAAACCCAGCTTTCCCATATGTGGTCCATCCAGAGTCGGCCTTAGGTCAAGTGGTGCCCTAGGCAAAAGGGCTCCACAGTGCCTCCTACACCACCTGGTGCCCCCATCCTAGTCTATTTATACCATCCAGTTTACTAGAAAAGCACCGCTGCTAGAGCGTGCCCTAGGCACCTGCCTAGTTGGCCTATGCCTAAGGCCGGCTATGGGTCCATATCTAATTTATCTGTCAGTAAATTTCTGATGCCAATTCCATGATATTTCATTCCATGGCTATGTTTTCTGTTATACTTGAACTATGAGGTGACAGTTAATGCATTTTCTGATTTAACTATGTTGTAGTATTTCTCTATTCCCCATTCTAGTGCAATCATGCATTCAGTATATTTACATAAGAATGGTGTGGGTGTATAATGTCCTCCATGTGTGGATTTTTCTCTCTGCAAAAATGATCCACCCATTTCTAACAGTCAAAAATACAATCACAGATCAGTAAGTTTCACTGAAAACAGCTAAATCAAAACTCACTGTAAAGCTGTATTAAGTGTTTTGAAAATGATCACTGTAGCTTAGTTTAGGAGGAAATCTCTAAGATACTGCATTGTTAAACGTATACTATGTTTTACCAGATGCATTTTCTGAATTCGTTTTTTGAAACTTACAGTTCTGTAGATAACGTTCTGCCCTGATCCTTGAAAACTGATCACATGCTGCACAGCTCTCACCATTACCAAAACAAAAGTTACACTGTTCGGTACATTTGCTAGGCTATTCAATGCCCTGATTTCATGACACATATGCAGTTCCTAAAGAAACAGTTAAATATCTAAGCATATTACTTGATTAAACCTTTTCCTTGTCCACCCAGAATATCACTGTTCACACCAGTTAAAGATGGCTATAATACAGGCAAACTGCTCTCCACTTGAAAAACAATGACCCTGGAAAGGGTTCTGTGTCCTAAAGCTGAAGCTTGGTCTTCTTATAATTTCAGTTGCTTCAGCTTGCAATACCATAAGACACTAGACCATCCTAAACCAAATCTACTGTCTGTGATTCACTTTCTCTCTCTCACTCACTCTTGATCAAACACACATACGCAAAGAGACTGCATGCAAACAAGCCACACACATTCACAAATACTCATATACACACACACACACACACACACACACACAGACACACACACACACACACAGATATATATATATATATATATATATACATATATATATATATATATATATATATATATATATATATATATATATATACACACACTTTTGCAGACGCACTTCATAGATACATACATACATGCATACATATTCCACACTCATATGCATAAACAAACTCACACACACACACACACACACACACACACACACACACACGCGCGCGCACCCTCATAGCGACACACTTCATGGACTCATACATACGTGTATACACACGCGCACACACTCCACTCACATGCACATACATGCACTCATATGCATAGACAAACTCAGAAACAGACACACACTGAACAATAGGCCCCTGCCCAGGAATCCTGTGTGGCTACTGCTCCTCAGAGAGCTTACTAACCGTTTACTAACTTTCTTTAGCTATACAATGACTTGCATAAAAGCCTTCTCTCTCTCTTAAGATCCAAAACTTTGAATGGTCATTTACAAATAAAAAAGAAAATCTTCCAGAAAGCAAATTATGAATCATTTTTCCCAGATACTTGCTCAGTGAAATCCATTTTAACAGATGGGACCAGACCAGTACCCCTCCCTCAAATACATATAACCAATACTGGGGCTGCTGTTCCTCAGAATAGGTTGTAGGTCCCCATGGGTTGCTTTTAATAACTGAGTGATTTGTGGAGATGGATTCTTTGAAATGCTCCTTGGTTGATTTCATCTTAATAAAATGTCCTCCCAGACTCAAAAATTCTTCCCACACTTCTTAGATTGATTGTTCAATCATTACAGTAAGAAAATTATTGCTAAACTATCAAAATGTAAATGTTTCCTGACTTACATTCTCTTGTTATAACCGCTTTAGCTCCTTTTTTGTACTTTATACTTGATATTTGCAGTAAGTTGCAACCAAGCCGGAATCCTATGATACACCAAAGAAAGTTCTACCTATGGGCATCACGTTGCACACATTAAACATACTGATTCCATGTGTTTTATCAACACTCAACCTTCACATTCCAAATGGATACCCATAGACATTCAATTCACCAGAGACTCAGTATTTGACTTAAAAATATGTTTTGTTCCGTTAATTGAGTTTGGCCTTTGGGATAGTTTTGGTCTAAGTTATGCTTAGATTTGGTGTTATTGCAGCTCTCTCACACCCCTTTATCCTTACCTCATCTTATCTCCTAAATTACTGGCTCTCAGTCGTCTTACTTCCCTCTTCTCTTTGCATCTCTCTCACACTTCTTCCCCTTTCTGCTCTTCTTCCCACAGCACGCCTTTCTCTCAACTACGTTCTGTCTTCTTCCCATTAATGCACTACCCCTGTAAACAAATATAACTAACTAGATAGATAGATAGTTAGATAGATAGACAGACAGACAGACAGACAGACAGATAGATAGATAGATAGATAGATAGATAGATAGATAGATAGATAGATAGATAGATAGATAGATAGATAGATAGATACATTTCTGCTTATCACATTTGTAATTCATCATTTCTTTACTCATAAGACATTGATGAAAAGGGGTTTTAAAGGCTAATCCATTTAATCGGTTATCATATGATGGTACACATACAAATGCACATACATACTCAAATTAAATACATAAGCATAGAATCCCCCTCATGCTTTTATTAACTTTCTTGCCATGAAGGTTTACCAATATCTTTCCATTCTCTTATATTCATTACTAGGTCTTCGTATAGGTACTCTTCGATTTTCTTAAACCTGACCCTGCTGGACAAACAATTTCTTGATTATTCGGCTCATTTCTACAACCTCTCATTCATAAATCTGCATACGTAACCAAGGGGCCTACAGCCAGTCTGCCATACTGACCTCTGCAACACATGCATAAATTGTGAAGGACATGTCAGGCATTAGTGGGTCTGCAGGTAATCTCTATGAGGAACGCATTCATAGAAAATCCAGAAGGGTCTTCCTTCTAAATAAAGAAGCATGCATGGAATTCTGTTCAGGAGAGTTAAAGAATTCTTGAGACATGTGCAGGGAAATCCTGTCCAAAGAAGACAATTAAATCTGAACATATATAGTAACTTAAATTTTCTGATAAAGAACAGAAAAGAGACAAACTATGAGGGTATCATGTCTGTCATTTTACATTCCTAGAATGAGGACCTCAGTCAAAAGAGCTTTGCTCTTGATTGCTTGCTAACCAGATTCTATCATCAGGAAACCCAAGTGCTTTTCCTGTGCTGGACAGCTATTTACGTTTGAGTGCACACAGCTGATCAGGAATATATTTGCACATGCACACTAGTTGTATTGTTGCTTTTAAATATACTTTCACATAAAGCATCAAATACATTTTTTAACCTGCCCAGAGAAAGAATAGAATGGTTTCACAGCATTACTTCTGAGAGACTTTTTTCCTTTAGTGTTTACTTTGTTAATGAAGCTAAATGTTTTGAATTACTTAGCAAGTTAACATAAATATGTCTCTTCCCTTTCCCCTTACTGTCTAATCAACACATCAGCCATTTCTGTCTTTAAGACAGAATAAAAAAAAACAGGCAGAATTTCTTTCTGCATAGCCATAACAGATTTCATTTACACACTTTGCCTGTTATTTGTGGACCCCCAACACTACAAAGCATTTGAACCCACAATTCTCTGTATTAAAAAAGCTGGCAGCCCACACTTGAAGGTCTGATAGGCAGACTTGGGTTGACATGCAATAACTGAAGTGCCTAACCAATTCCATTTCCTAACAAAAGAATTGTTATGTGCAGAGGGAAGAAATGCTCCGATCAAGTTGTAGATGATAGGGGCCATTGATGACAATGGAGTAGGCCATTGTAAATACACAAACAACCTCTATGATTAAACCTCTGTCGAAAACAAAGCAGCTGCCTCCAAGGTTTATCACTGCCCCTCCAGTCTATGTGAAGATTCAACAGGTGAGGGAATGAATTGGAGCAAAAAGGTCATTTCTTAGAATTAGTGGAAGTGCCTCATTAGAGGGCACATTTCTTAAAAATAGTATCCTGGAAACAAAATGTTGCTGTATCTCTCGGCTTGTCTTGCTATCCACCCAGGTATATCAGGGCCCCCGCATCCCCACCATAGCCTAACATTTAACAGCAGATGAAACTGATGATTAAAACACTAAAAAGCTCTACACCCCAGCAGTCTATGAATATTGAGGTGGTTCTTTCGATGTTTATGATTATGGTGGTTGATTACCTAATTCCTTGTCATGAATAAATATGGAACAGTTGACTGGGGCAGAATTAATGCATTTAGCAATGACAAGTACCAGGGAATTAACATGCT
>NC_056751.1:685139613-685282984 GCF_019279795.1 Protopterus annectens
TGGCATTCAAAAGGACTTCATAAAATAAAGAGGATCTATCATGGCAACAATGTAACATACAACAAGGGTGGTAAGACTATATATCCTTAATGTGAAACAGCACATGAATTACCTCTGCAAATAAAGATATAAAGAATACAGATAAAAAAAGTTTTCTTCAGATTTACTTCACAAACTCTCTGCATTCTGAATATCAATATACAAGCCAGTAACTCCTCTCAGCTAAGTTAACGTTGTGAAAACTTATAACACAGAGTTGTGCTTCAGAAAGGAAGTAATTTATGTTCCAGAAATCTACTGTGTATCAGCTCCTTGCAGGAATCCTTATAAAAAAAATAATTTACTAGCTTAGAGTTACACAACAAGGCCGGAAGGTTAATTTCCTTTCAGAAATGTTTAACTTTTTTCAAAGGGTGATGCAATGAAATATAATATCACAAAGAATTTGGGTAATTGGAAAGCATTTCTGCAGTTAACTGAGTTATTATTTTTTTCTTTGTAACAGGCAAGAGTCTGATTATAGCAACAGTATCCAGGAATTTTTTTATAGTTATAAGGAAGTATGAATCTGCATAAATATAAACAATGGTGCATACACAAACACAGAGTAACACATAAGCATGGACACATATACACACGTACACATACTCACGCACACACGCATGCCCCCCCCCCCACACACACACACACACACATACACACACACACACACACAAATACTTTTCTTATTATATATTAGATCAGTAGTGATTTGTAAGGGATATCACAGTACTGTAGTCTCATAACCTATATCAGTCTATATCAAAGGTAATGAATGACCACATCAAAAAAGAGGGATGATACAAGGTTTAAAGTCACACTAGACAAGAAAAGGTATAAGGGTGGTGTTAGTAACAAAAATCATCAGTTTTATACTATTCTACTTTACAACTCAGAACAGTGACAGTTATTTAAAGTAACATGAGATTGAAAAGTAGGCAAATGTGTTGCAAAACTTAATGTATCAAGATTTACTGCAGGCTATAAATAGTAAACGTATAAAAATAGTATTGCTTGTATCATAACACTACTTCCATTGTCTAGACACATAGTTCTACATCTGTAGCCACCAGTAGCAACTAAGGGTTTCATTTATTTTTTTCTATTCAGTGGTTCAATTCTGACTGCACCCAACATGCTGAAAAAATCCTTGCCCTATATGGACAGACTCAAAAAACTCCAACTAGTCTCTGTCTCATATTGTCTACTTAGAGGAGATCTCTGCTTGACTTACAAAGCCATGTCTGACCCAGCTCTATTAGAAATGCTACAGCTAAAGAAATCCCAATCTCTCTGCACCACATGCTCCAGATACCTCAACCTCTTTACCACAATCAACAGAACATCCTGGAGGGATAGGTTCATTACCCAGAGACTGCCCATTCTATGGAATAGACTTCCTATACATGTCAAACAGAGCACCTCACTGGCCCTCTTCAAGAGAAATCTTGATGAGTGGAAAAGAAATAGAAAATTCACCCCAGGGATTACTCCAGTGGCTCTAATCGACAGAGGCACTAGGAACTAAGGTTGGGTGGCATGATGCCAGGGTAATTCTATGGGCTAGGCTTGTAAAGGTTCCAGGGCCATTAGCCTAGTACACACCTATGAACCTAGGAACTATGAACCTATGTTAGTTTCCATCTGTATATAACACAGCCTGTAAGTGTATATTTTGTTTCTGTTTCTCTATTAATTTAAATAAACCCACTTTCACATTCTGCAGATGTAGACATCTGATATCCAAAGTAAGTCACCATTAATCAGACATCAAACTTCTCAGCATTGACAAAAATTTAAGATGCTCAAGCACCAAGTACATACATAGGTATATTACTAAGGGTGCTAATTAACACTGACATTTGGCATACATGAGAGGAACAAATCACCGACAGATTTACAGGAAATACTGACATAGAAGTAGGTTATTTATCAGAAGTGTGACATCTGCTATAGTGACTATTAACTCTAAAACAAAATAAGCTGTGATTCAAAAAAAAACCAGCAAATTATAAAGTTGCATCTATACTTTTTGTAAAGGAGCCCCCCCCCCCCCGCATCTCCAGAGCAGATAACTGTGACCTACATATATTTACCCTGCTATCACTACTGTACCTTGGAGTAAGGAGAATACTCAACAGCCTCTGATTTTATCTATCGATCTATGATTATCTAATGTTACATTGACATTCACATTTATCAAAAAGGAAAGCAGCACCCACTCTGTGTCAAACATGCTTGCACTGAAATAGTGTCCGTGCATACAAAAACTAAAATAAAAAAGCATAAAAAATGATGCTTTTTGCAGGGGGCAACCCCTTCACCCCCACACCCTGCTAACTCTGAGATTGCACAAAATCAGTGGAAGGGAATATTCACAAACCATGAAGATTGTGCAGTCTCACACACCTGTCAACCTTTTGTTTAGTCGACCAGAAGCAGATGACTAAATAGATGTTGACCAAGCACGCTTTCAACCTAACCATCTACACTCTATATATATGTATGTATCAACTGGTCAACAACGACAAATAAATAAATAATATTTATTTAACATTTGTTTACTGGGACATAGCCCATTTTCAGTGGAGGCACAGGGAGAAACACTCCAGACACATATCTTTTGAATATGGGAGGAAACCCACACGAACACATACAGACTCCACACAGAAGGCACACCAGCTGAGAATCAAACTGTGCCACTATATATATATATATATATATATATATATATATATATATATATATTGTAGATAGAAATGAGGATAGTCTCAAGAACTACTGTACGTCAGCATTAATTTGTTCTTCAACTGAAATGCATTGACTCCATATCTCTGTTTATTGTCATCAAATTAATATTGTCAGAAATTAGCATGTTAATAACCACGTGTACTTCTCTAGCAGTTAAAGGGATGTGACCAATGAATGACTATTGTATTTTTGTTGCTTTTTGTCTTTGCCAAGTGGCCGACGTCCTGGCTGAAAATGTTCCAAGGGCCAGTCTACTAACCTATTTAAAAAATATGAATAAATACATGGATGAGCAAACAAACAAATTTCAGTGGAAAAAGTAAACCTCTTTTGTGCATTTAACTATTGTAAGTTAAATTTAGCAGATGTAAATGCTAAGATAGCAATCTAAATGGAAGTTATTCTGAAACACTCAAAAGCTATGATACAGATTTAACCTTAGAAATAGGGTGTCTGCCTTATGTTTGTTGCTCTGAAAGAAATATTTTGATGTTTTCCCTGCACAAAGTATCAGCTATCACTTCTGCACTGTTGTGTTTTCTGAACAGTGGTCTGCATTTTGAGCTTGTTAATTTGTTATTAAAGTTTTCTTGTGAAGTCTGCATAGGGTGCCACAGATATCGGTTTGCCAGCTTGTTCTAATGCAGAAGCAGATAATGGGGTTTCTGATAAGGGACTTCATAGAAAATCATCTCCAATGTTTTTAATTAACCTCAGAATAATAATCCCCAAATTCAGTTTCCCTATATTTATAGCTTCCTATTCATACTTCACAACTGTACAGATTTTCACAGAATGTCTAGATTTTTGCCTCATATTTGTAGTCTGTTTTTCATAAAATTGTGTTTTTCTGGCAAATTAGTGGCAAATCCCTATTTTTGGGCCTTTGTCCCACTTTTATTTATGGCTTTGTCCAGATTTCTTGCTCTAAGAGGCTGAGAGGTATGTTCCCATTGCAATGTTATAAACTACACACAATGAATACAGTAGGTTTCACATCATAATCGTGATAATTAAATCTGTTTTATGGTCAGTCATGCTGAATAAATAATCCACAAAAACAATCTTGCTTACACGGAAAATGTCACTTCAGAAAGCCTATGGAAAAGGTATATTTTATTTAAAAATAGTGTGGGGGGAGAAAATACAGATTTAAAGGAAGCACACATTTATTTAGAAAAAGGAATTACATTTTCTTATGGGACTGGTGTTAAAAGAATAACTTATACAATAAATACTGCTGGGTTTTAAGTGAAAATAAAATGGTGCAGATGCTCTCAGTGGAGAATAAAAGTAATATGGTGTATTATGCTTCCTTCAGTCTGAATCTTTTCCCCGCTTCTTTTTCCTTCTCCCTTCTTTTCTGTTTCTATTTATTCCATGTCCATTTCCTACTCTGTCTTCATTTTTATGCATTGCTGTCCTTCTTTCTTTCATTTGAGTGGAGCTTACCTATACACGCACATACATCCACAGATGCACAAATACACACACACACACACACACACACACACACACACACACACACACACACACACACACACACACACGTCTATCTCCAGCTGTTTACTGGATTCTAAATGTTGGTTTGAGTATGTATGCCTTTACTGCTGAGCATACATATACTGACATAGAGATTTGTGTGTGTCTATACGTATGTCTGTTTTTTCCTGAATTCTACTTTTCAAGTTATACTGTAGTACATTTTCTTTTGCATAAAAAAATTACTGTAAATATGAAAAAGCAGCAATTTAACTGAACAATGAAATGTTACTGTGTAGAGTGCATAATGGGGAAATATTCTCAAAAAAGGTTTTACACTTTTATTGCAGTACTTGATGGTTTTCTTGGCCTGTATGGTACAGAGTGTCTTGCTATTGAACTGTCACATTTCTTCTTTACTATACAGGTCTGCTACTTGTGACACTTCTAGTCTTTTCCAATTTAATCAAGAAAAAAGGAGTTTCCTCATTACCCATCTGTGCCAATGGGAGTACCAACTGTCACCAGATCCCCTTGGATGACTTGTTCGAGCGTGTAGTGAAACTTGCACACCGTATACACTCTCTTACCTCTGATATGTTTAATGAATTTGTAAGTAGTTTAATAACCATAACATACATTTCAAGACACCTATGGCTATGAATGCAATACAAAATCATTATGAAACAAATGATGCCTTTGTGTTGCTTTGGGTGACATAAGAATGCTTTATATAATTTGCAGGATAGATGGCATATATGAGTCTGCATTCACTGACCAAAGATGTATCACACAAATATAGCATTGCTCCAGGAATGTTTTAATCCACATTTAATAGACATATTAACTTGTAGAATTAAATAGAAACAATCATTTCTTCTGAAATGCATGTGATTTGAAAATGTAATACTAAGCTTATGTGAGAAAAATAATATTATCACCTATTTCATGTAGTGTGTTGATGCTCATGAATTGAAGATAAATAATAAAATGTGGGCTGGGTTCAAAATGCTCATCAGGAATCTTGGCATTTGTTTGTGTTGTGCTGCTGTTTGTTTAACAGGCTTTAAAAGGGTTCCTCGTGAATAATTAAGAAGTCAGTTCAGTACCTCAAAAGCGTCCCTCATGAATAATTAAGAAATCAGTTCAGTACCTGCTCTAAGCCACAAGGCAGCTTAGTACAGACCTGAATAACTATCACACTCAACATCTTAATGCTGTAGTGATTTCAAGCTGAAAGCACAGCCATAAGAAAAGCTTTGTTGGAAGCATTCGGAGTACAGTGGGTGAGGGATAACAAGGGGTACAATTTAATAATTTAAAATAAAATGAACAGTGGAATCTAACTTTTGAGAGTTACTCTAGCTGCATAGGGTGGATACAATGAGAACACTGACTTGTCTGCCTTCTCCCCAGTAAGAAAAGTGGAGACAGTGCACTAAAACCCTCACAGCACAATGCTGAGTCATAAAACACTCTAATCCAGTGCTCACTATGTTTCTTTATTTGTGCTTTCCACTGCTGGGGGATGCTAATTGGAAACAACGTCTGTTAAATTAGAAGTTCCTCATGTTTACTATCCAGGGACTTTAGGAATCACTGTCACCTATTTCTGGGTATATGCAGCTGCAGGTAATCCTAATGAACTTGGCACAACTTTTTCTGAACTCCACAGCAAAATGTTGACTGAACCAGAAATTATGATTTCCTACATGCTGATGCTTCAGAAATCATGAACACAAATATTTAAGAGTTTGTAAATGTTAAAATTCTACCAGTATTTGAATATTCCAAAGTTTAAAGACAGTAATGTCTACATTCTTCTTAGAACAGGGAAGTACTAGAACTCAGTAGCAATGAGTACTACAGGTAATAGTAACATGCCTTTCATTCTTGACAGCCTTTTACCCTGAGAGGCAGAAAGCCTACAAAGAGTATTTATAACCCATCCCCATACCTTCAATCTGATGCTGCATGCCTCTTATAGGGAATCTGAAATGATGATCCCTGGGAATTTAACATTTTTTCAAATTGATAATATCACTCCAGCAATTATTTTCACCTAAATGATGTTTTATTTCCCATATGCATTCTACTTTGTACTAACATTGTCAACTCTCATATTTTTGACCAAACAGCTCTACTTTCAGAATTCTGTAAACCTTATTTTGCAAAATTGTTACCACTATAAATTGAAGGTGGAATGGTAAAATAAGTGAAAGATTCTTATTCACAAGGTTTTTAATTTGCTTTTTGACAGGATGAACGTTATGCTCAAGGCCGAGGCTTCATTTCTCGTGCAATAAACAACTGTCATACCTCATCACTGACGACTCCAGAAGATAAGGAACAAGCACAGAAATTTCATGTGAGTCTTACAGTATGGCACTTCACCTCAGTAAACTGTCGGTAGTATCTGTCTGGCAAATGCTACTAGCATTTGAGGGCTCCCCAGTGCATACTACTAGTTGTTATCCCCCAAAAAGTTGTGTTTTGGTCTTATTTTTACCTTGTTCTGTTGTAGCTGACAACTTACTTCACAATCACAAAAATAACGCATGTTAGCCAGGAAAGGAAAGATAAAATTTTAATGCAGTTTGAATGTTAAAGAAAAACAAATAATATGGAAACTTCTCTGTATGGAATATCCAAGACTTCCCATAGTTCAGGCACCTAATAAAAACCATACTGGGAATATCCAAACTAATGACAGGTGGAAGAAATATTTTCTTTAAAACTTTCCAAAGTATAATCCACTAATGAAAGTAGGGAAGCACAGGCTAGTTCAAGTTGAATCTTCTTTATTAAAACCATACAAGCAAGCAATCCAAATAGTAGTTGAAAAAACAGAATAAATTGTAGAAATTAACCCTCCCATTTATGTATCTGTTTAAAAGCATGGGAGTGGCTTTCTAGGGTAGCTGTGTTGTAAAAGACAATCAGCATGTTTACTTGCTAAATACCCCTTCCCACACACCCCGGTGTGATATTTAACATAGTGCTGCCCTACTTCAAACTCTGTGATTCCATGATATGTTAAAATAAACTAAAAGTTAAAACTAGAAATTACACCACAACATTCAGAAACATTTTAACATAGATCGCTTTTGTCAATTACCACTTCTTCAGGTTTGTGTCTCAAGTGGGAAAAGCAACTAAAATTTAAACATTAAATAATACATAGCAATATATTTTGTTGGGCTAAAAACAATATATATTATTTAAACAAATCCTAAATAAAAACTTATCACACTCTTGAGAATATCTATATGTTTCTCAAATGATAAAGCTATTAAAGAATTTTAAAATAAAATACACTCAGAAATCTATAAAAAATATGTGTATATGTGTGTGTGTGTGTGTATGTGTGTGTGTGTGTGTGTGTGTGTGTGTGTGTGTGTGTGTGTGTATATATATATATATATATATATATATATATATATATATAAATGTTGTTGTTGTGTCTTTCAGCTTTTCCCAGTTAGGGGTCGCCACAGCGGAACTTCAGTCCGCTAATGATTGGCAGTAGATTTTTACATGTCGAGTTGCCGGCCCTGACGCACAACCTTCAATGAAGGTACGCCCATTCACGCATGTCTCCACACAGAAGACGCTCTAGCTGAGAACAAAACAGGATAATGTCTTACTGTGAGGCAACAACGCTACCACATTCATAGGTAAGTACTAGGCTATCTGCCCAAGGGCATTTATAAGCCTAACCAGAATGTGTTGGCTTTCGCCACCCCCTTAGATTAGTTCCCTGTGCCTCTATCCAGCAGAGCCATTAGTTCCCTGCGCCACTGTCCAGCAGAGCCACTGCTGTGATCCCCGGGGTAAATTTTCTGTTTCCCATCCACCCATCAAGGTTTCTCTTGAAGAGTGTTAATGAGGGGCTCTGCCTTATGTATGTTGGAATCCTGTTCCAAAGCATGGGGGAGTCTCTGGGAGAGGAATCTATCCCTCCAGCATGTCCTATTTATCGTTGTGGTGAGGTTTATATCCCTAGAGCGTGTGGCTCTCTGAGATTTTTTTTTAGGTAGAGCATGTCCATCAATTCTGGGTTGGACATGGCCTTGTATGTCAGGCAGAGATCACCTCCGAGTAAGCAGTATGCAACTGAGTACAGCTGGAGTTTCTTGAGTCAGGCTGTATAGGTCATCTGCTTGAGGCCAGCAATCCTCTTGGTGAGGTACTTTTGTGGTCTTTCCAGCTGTTGCAAGTGTCTTGTAAGGTACATCCCAAATGGGATGTTGTATTCTATGATGGGTCTAATGAGTAATGAGTAGAGAGGCACAATAACCTCTTTTGTTCTAGATGCAAACCCTTTTGTAATTAGGTGGGACACTTAGAAGGATTTTCTAACCACCTTGGCAATATGATTATCAAAGGAGCGATTACTATCTACTTGGGTCCCCAGATCCCTTATTACATTTTCTGTATTTAGGGGATTACCACCTATGTGGTAGTTTGCGGGTACTTTGTTTTTTCCAAAGGGGATGACTATGCACTTTTTGGCATTGATGGCCATGATTTTGACACCAGGTATCCGTCTTAGTGAGACCCATCTGGAGGGTGTCTGTATCAGCCGGAGAATCAATTATGGCCGCTAGTTTGTAGTCGTCTGCAAACTTGGTCAGCCATAGTCCTCCTATGCTTGCCTGTACCTCTGAGAAGTATATACCAAACAGGAGGGTCCTAGGACTGAGCCCTGGGGGATGCCACTTGTAACCGTTTTAGAGTCGGACGTAGAGCCTGCAACTCTCACCATGTAGGTTCTATCCATGAGCCAGTTGGCAACCCATCTCATGACGTAGGGGTTTATGTTCAAGATGGTGAGCTTGTCTATAATACTGGAATGGGGAATGGTGTCGAAAGCCTTTGCAAGGTCTAGGTAGGCTGTGTGGGCCTCCTTTCCCTCGTCTAATGCCTTGGTAACCATCTCAAAGAAGTCCACCAGGTTTAGGAGGCATGATCTACCCTTAACAAAGCCAAACTGGGTATATATATATATATATATATATATATATATATATATATGTTCATAGGTTCATAGGTAGGTACTAGGCTATTAGCCCTAGAACCTATATAAGCCTAGCTAAAAAGGTACCCTGGCTTTCGCCACCCAAGAAAATTATTTTCCTGTGCCCCTGTTAAGCAGAGCCACAGATGTGATCCCTGGGGTGAACTTCCTATTTCCCATCCAATCATCAAGATTTTTCTTGAAGAGTGCTAATGAGGAGCTCTGTTTGACCTAAATAGGTAGCCTGTTCCTGAGTATGGGAAGTCTCTGGGACAGGAATCTATCCCTCCAGCATGTTCTGTTTATTGCGGTGACAAGGTTTAGGTCCCTAGAGCATGTAGCTCAGAGGGATTGGGATTTCTTTAAGTGGAGCATGTCCAACAGCTCTGGGTTTGACATAGCTTTGTATGTTAAGCAGAGATCGCCTCTGAATAGGCGATATGCGATGGAGTAAAGCTGTAGTTTTTTGAGACGGTCTGCATAGGGCATCTGTTTGAGGCCAGTAATCCTCTTTGTGAGGTATTTCTATGGCCTTTCCAGTTTCTGTAGATGTCTTGTGAGGTACATACCAAAAGAGGTGTTGTACTCTATAATGGGTCTAATGAGTGATGAGTAGAGGGGAACAATGACCCCTTTTTTTCCGGATGAGAAACCTTTTGTGATGAGGTGAGCCACATAGAAGGATTTCCTGACCACTCTGGTGATGTGATTATCAAAGGAGAGACTACTGTCCACCTGTGTCCCAAGGTCTCTTGTCACACTTTCAGCATTAAGTAGACTACCACTTATGTAGTAGTTCATGGGTATAGAGTTTTTACCAAAGGGGATGACAATACACTTTTTTGGCATTGAGCTTCAGGCCATGGCTTTGACACCAGGCATCTGTCTCAGTGATGCCCTTTTGTAGTATGTCCACATTGTTAGGAGTTTCAATTATGGCTCCTAGTTTGCAGTCATCTGCAAACTTTGTTAGCCAAAGACCTTTTGTGTTAGCCTGTACTTCAGAGAAGTAGATACCAAACAGGAGAGGACCCAGGATTGAACCCTGTGGTACTCCACTTGTCACTGGTCTGAAGTCAGATTTGGAGTCTGCTACTTTCACAGTGTGGGTTCTGTCCGTGAGCCAGTTGGCAACCCATCTTGTGACATAGGGATTTATACCTAGTTTAGTGAGCTTATCTGTAATTCCAGAGTGGGGGATGGTGTCGAAAGCCTTGGCGAGATCTAGATAAGCTGTGTGAACCACCTTACCCTCATCTGTGGCTTTGGTGACTGCTTCAAAGAAGTCAATCAGGTTTAGGAGACATGATCTGCCTTTTACAAACCCGAACTAGGTAGGGTCCAGAGTTTGGAGATTACCAATGTCTTTGTTTATGAGTTCCATGATGATACATTCCATGGCCTTGCAGACCAGGCTTGT
Source organism: Protopterus annectens (assembly GCF_019279795.1). Taxonomy (NCBI): domain Eukaryota; kingdom Metazoa; phylum Chordata; order Ceratodontiformes; family Protopteridae; genus Protopterus; species Protopterus annectens. The sequence continues at coordinate 685,150,326 of NC_056751.1, forward strand.
CAGGCTAATGGGGCGGTAGTTCCCGGGGTCCGTCGTGGCTCCCCCTTTGTGGAGTGGGATAACCATCACTGTGCGCCATTCATTGGGCACAAAGCCAGAGATGAGGCTATGATTGAACATGGTACTTAGGCAGGGTGCCAGTTCATTCTGTAGTTTGTGTAGAACGCAGCCTGGGATATTGTCAGGTCCCATGGATGCTGTGTTCTTGGCTTTGGAGAGTGTGTTTTTTACCTGTGCAGTCGTGATTACAGGAACTTTGCATAATTCTAGTATAGAGATGGGCCCGCTAGGGGGTGAGAGGGGGGTAACGTTAGCACTGAACCTATCTGCCAGGATATTGGCAATATCAGTTGGTTCTGTATATTTAGTGCCATTGTACTGTAACTCAGAGCAGATCTGAGTGTTGCCATTGAGATTCTTGACATAGCTATAGAATGCTTTGTGGTTGTCTTTAGAGTCAGTGGCAATTTTGTTTTCATAACTAGCTTTGGAGGATTTTATGAGGGATCTCAGCTTCTTACTGAGGTTGACCAGGGAGTTCCTCCAGTCATGGGATTTTACTCTTTTTTTGCAACTGTTTCTTTCTTCTGTTGTAGAGTTTATTTATGGCAGATGACCACCAGATTGGCTTCCTTTTTTTTTTGGAGGATAGCATCTTGGTTCTGTTAGGGATAGCATGATCCATGCACTTGTGTAAGTGCTTATAAAGTGCATTTGTGTAGGATTCAGCAGTCGTGCCTCTATTGTATGTCTGCATGGGTGTCATGAAGTTTGCCACTTCTGTCTTAAAAAGTGTGAAGTTGGCTTTGGAGAATTTTTTTACAGTGGTTTCCCTAACTGGGGGTGGGGGCGGGATGTGGATGTCTAGGGTGATTAGCTTGTGGTTGGATCTGACCAACTAGGAATTGACCTCTGGTGTGGAACACCAGTTGCCCATGTTGGTAATGACCAGGTCTAGGATATTGCTGCCCCTGGTGCGGGTGTGAATAAGTTGATCCAAGGCGTTGGAATTTATGAATTCCAGAAAACGTTGAGCAAAAGAGTTGGTACATGAGTAGTTTTCCCAGTTAATGGTGGGGCAGTTGAAATCACCCATTATTAGGGTGTTGGGTTGTACCCTAATACTTTCCAGTGTATCAAGAAATGAGAAGTAGAAATCCTGGGGCATGGTGGGGGTCTGTAGCAAGCTACAATTTGGATTGCGGTCTTGCCCAGAGTTAGTTGCACTTAGATAATCCCGGATGCATTATGCTGTGCAACTAGCCTGGAGGTGTGCATATTCTTAATGAATATGGACATGCCTCCACCTTTAGTGCTTCATTCCGGGTTAGGTGGCCAAAAGGTGTGGCATGAATTATAGCCTGGTAGCACAGGGGTGCTCTCTGGAGCTTTGAACCAGGTCTCTGTCACTGCACAGATGTCGATGTTCTCCATTTTAAGGAGTGCCTCAAGTGAGTGCATTTTGAGGTTTAGACTTCTATCATTGAGTAGCAGTACCCTCAGATTTTGCTTGCTTGTACCTGTTACAGTGATGAATTTGTCATTTGAACCTTGCCCAAATAAAGCACTATAGGGGTGGCAAGAGCCTTAGCCAGTATCCGGAATCCCAATGGCGACAGATACAGGCCATCTCTGGAAAACCATCGTGGTCTGTCGATCATGTCGTCCCAGGCAGACAAATACTGGATCCCCTTAGAATGACACCAGAAGCTTAGCCAATTGTTGAAGTCAATCATTTTGTCCTTGTACTGTGGTATCATTCTGAGTGATGGCAGGATGTTACTCAGGGCTAGGGTCATACCTGCCTGGGCTACAAGAATGGAGAGCTCCTCCATGTCTCTTTTCATGTAGTCCAGGGAGGTACATCTCAGGTCATTCACACCAACATGGACAATGACAGTGTCATATTATTACTTGTTGTGGAGTGACCTGAGTGCATGCGTTATGTGGCAGATCCTGGCACCTGACAGGCAGCTGACAGTAACTTTCTCCTTGTTTAGCCTGGTGAGTGGAACATCAGTGTGCCTGACTATAGAATCACCTATGACTAAAGTGTTGGGTACGTTGTTATGCCTTATGGGCTGTGGTTGAGTGGCACACTGAGTTTGTGGGCTATGTGTCATTTGGGTTGTGTTGGGGGGTGGAGTTATCTTGCGTTTCTGCTTTGGAGGTCCCTGATGCTTGGGTAGGTTTTTATTGAGAGCCTCTGTGAATGTAGTTGTGTGTTTTGTGTTTCTATGTGTGTGTTTTGATGGTGTAGGTTTTGAGGGACTATGTGATGAGTGTGGTGTGGTTCAAGTGTTTACCTTCTCCTCTTAACTGTCTAGTCCAGCCTTGGGTGAAGAGAGCTTTGCTTCCCATTTGGCTATATAAGTGCATCTCTCACAGGTTGTAGTGTTGGGTGGTAAGAGGAGAGGGTTGTCTGTGTACATGAGGCAATTGCTGCATTGCCCCAAGATGCAGAGATTCATCAGGTAGACAGGAGAAATCACCAGGAGCTGACCCTTAGACACGCCTGGATAGGTGCTTATTTATTAAGTACTAAAAACTGCTTTCCTCTAGACAAGTGAGGAAAGTTTAGTGCTGTAGTAATTTGCAGCTGATTTAGTGCTTACAATGAGTTCTGAACAAGTGCTGAGTTCAAAGAAACAGATTTGAGTGCTAAAACTAGAAAACTGGCTAGTTCTAAGAAACAAAATTAAGCTAGAAGGCTTCCTTCCAACACAGAAAAGCTCGGGGGCTCAGAAGCCTACAAACAGTCTAGACCACTTACAGGAAAGGCAGGAAACAAGCTTATTTTTTTTTCTTTCCCAGATGTTCTCTTTGTACACAGCAGGAGTACCTGAAATCAGAATATGATCTCACTGCACTCGGTTGAGTGAGCAAATGAGATGGGCCCAGAATGAGTATCCAAACACAAATTTACAAGAGGGGCAGGCAGTTTCAAAGCCACCAAGATTAACACCAAAACAAAACCAGATAGGGTGGGTTGAGAACTAACTGATAAAACAGAGTCAAAACTTCCAGTTCAGTTAATATTCAATGCAACACAAATAAATAAATTAAAATGCTGTATTATTTGAAAAAAGTGCAGATAAAAGGTACTTAAATTCTCTTATACGTCCAGTTGAATGCAGCTAGATCTTAGCCAGCCAAAGCTCGGGTTTTAAGCAGAAAATATTCCAAAATGTACCACTTAAATAGGCAGTAACAGAATATCAATTAATTAGACTACCCCCGACTGCAATTGCTGTCTATGCAGGAATTCTAACAGGCATCTAGCAACCACTAACTGAAAAAACTTCCAGTTCAGTTAATATTCAATGTAACACAAATAAATCAATTAAAATGCTGTATTATTTGAAAAAAGTACAGATAGAAGGTACTTAAAATCTCTTATACGTCCAGTTGAATACAGCTAGATCTAAGCCGGCCAAAGCTCAGGTTTTAAGCCTATAGTTATATATGAAAAATCTAGCGGAAAAAATAGTCACTCACACTCACAGCAGTGATATTCACTCTAGAAAAAAATGTGTAAACAGGACCCCATTTAGAATTTATGAATGTTATAATATTGGAGCCAATATAAACATATAGTATATCTGCTCCTAATACTCAATATGTGTCTAGTTAATTTCAATGTGCTTTAAAAAGTTACAACCTAAAAAGGCTAAGCTGTCACGAAAATCATGCATGTGCTATAAGGAATCTAGTTCTGCTGCTTGTTAAACCATAAGATAAAAAAGAAACATTTACAAAGTTAATAGTTAATAAAATTGTTAATAATTGCAAATAAATAAAGTTCACAACTTCAGTCTTGTAAACAATATGCAATGGGACAGCTTTCTTAGCTCTATTATACTTTTCAGTGAGCAAAAATAGTTTAATTCAGGCTTTCTAAAAGAGTTCAGCCTTAGTTGCCACGTTCATAGGTTCATAGGTTGGTACTAGGCTATCAGCCCTAGGGCCTATACAAGCCTAGCCATAACAATTCTCTGGCTATTTCTTCCCACACTATTTACTTCCCTGGACCCCTGTCTAGCAGGGAAACTGATGTGATCCCCGGGGTGAATTTCCTTTCTCCCATCCAATCGTCAAGGTTCCTTTTGAAGAGGGCCAAAGAGGCACTCTGCTTGACATGTATGGGCAATCTATTCCAGAGTCTGGGGAGTCTCTGGGTCAGGAACCTATCCCTCCAGCATGTTTTGTTTATTGTGATGACAAGGTTTAGATCCCCGGAGTGTGTGGCTCTGAGAGATTGGGATTTCTTTAAGTGTAGCATGTCCAACAGCTCTGGGTTTGATATGGCCTTGTATGTTAAGCAGAGATTGCCTCTGAGTAGATGATATGCGACAGAGTATAGCTGGAATTTTTAAGGCAGTCAGCGTAGGGCATCTGCTTTAGGCCTGTGATTCTTTTAGTGAGGTATTTCTGCGGCCTTTCCAGTTGTTGCAGAAGTCTTGAGAGGTATATACCAAATGGGGCATTGTATTCTATAATGGGTCTAATGAGGGATGAGTACAGTGGGACAATGACCTCCTTTTTTCTGGATGAAAAGCCCTTAGTGATGAGGTGCCACATAGAAGGATTTTCTGACTGTTGTGGCGATGTGGTTATCGAAGGTGAGACCACTGTCCACCTGTGTCCCTAAGTCTCTTATCACACTTTCAGTGTTTAGTGTACTGCCACCTATATGGTAATTCACAGGCACATGTTTTTTCCCAAAGGGGATAACTATACATTTCTTGGCATTGAGCTTGAGCCCATGGCTCTGGCACCAAGCATCTGTTTCCGTAAGGCCCTTTTGTAGAGTATCCACATCATTTGGGGATTCAATAATGGCTCCCAGTTTGCAGTCATCTGCCAACTTTGTTAGCTAGAGTCCCTTAGTGTTGGCCTGTACTTCAGAGAAGTAGATGCCAAACAAGAGCGGTCCCAAGACTGAACCCTGAGATACTCCACTTGTCACTTGTCTGGAGCTGGATTTGGAGTCGGCTACTTTTAAAGTGTGGGTTCTATCAGTAAGCCAGTTAGCAACCCATTGGGTGACGTAGGGATTAATGCCCAGCTTAGTAAGTTTATCTATGATTCCAGAATGGGGGATGGTGTCAAAGGCCTTGGCAAGGTCTAGATAGACTAGTAAGTTCTTGTTTTTCAAACGTATTTGGGATGTCTCCTTCAGGTTCAGTGAGGTCTATGTGATCAAATATCTTCTGTGGAGTTGAAGGTATCTGCCCAGAGCATTGTTTCTACATTTAGACTGGATCTTGGATAGATGACCCAAAAAAATCTTTGTTTCAGTTTATTAACAGTCTTTTTTAAGATTCCAAAGTATAAATCCACTACTGAAAGTAGGGAAGCACGAGCTGGTTCGTCGAATCTTCTTTATTAAGATTCGACTTGAACCAGCTGTGCTTCCCTACTTTCAGTAGTGGATTATACTTTGGAATGTTAAAGAAAAAAGCACACTCAGGTATATGCATGCTCAAAATGCAAACTCCTTTCCCATGTAATGTCTGCTATTCTTTTTTCTTATATAACAGAGCTCTGAAGTTAAATGATAAGGAACACTAGGGTTGGCTATGTCGCCTAATGGATAAGGTTCTGACCTTGGATGACAAGATGACAGGTTAATTCCTACCAAGGTCTTCAGAGAAGGCCACTAATTAGAGGCTTAGCAGAAAATTTTGAGTTATTTATTTGGGAAGTTGGTGAACGTCACACACCTAGGCTACTACTCTACAAGACTGACTACAAATTTCTGACACAGATTATTGTGTTACCCATTGGGAGACTGCAGGAGACAAGCTTTCTTCTAACATATATCAGCTATTGGCTCTTAGTTTACATAATAATATTACTTGCCTTGTCTGTCTGTTTTTTTTTCCCTTGGCTTTTTGATTTGTACTTCATTGCATACCTCAATGTTTATATTTACCAAGCTGCTGGACACTTGTAATACCCACAACACTACTCTGTTTCATGTTGCACAGTAGCCAGTGAGAGCCTTACCGTGCTGCTAGATTTTGTCTTACCGAGCCTGAAACCAAAATGGTTTCTACACATAGTACTTACTAAGTCTTTGACACTGCACCTATAACTTCTGTCATACTTGCAACCTTTGTGACACCTGTGCCCATAACTTGTGCTGGTGTCAATATCTGTAATCATACCTGTATTAGTGTCAACACCCCTGTCTATAACTTGTACTAGTTTTTAGCATACTGTACTGACAACATTATAGATGTGCATTTTTGTACCACATACATAAATATTGACTGCAATTGTACCTCCTTGTACATAATAACTGATTTTCCATTGTTTCTAGTGGGTGACATCATCTTTATTATGCCCTAAACCTCCCTTGCTATATTGCACACTGTTAATTATAGTACTTAGCAAACTTAAACGGCATAACTAACATATTTCTTGTACCTCGGTTATTTATCTCCACCAGATTGCTTGATACCATGGTGCCACAATCTGCCCATACCTCTTCTGTTGCCAGCCTTCTAGCACTAGGTACTATGAGGTAATGCATGAATTACCTCATGTTTGCTGGAAATTCTCTACTGTTACCCAGCATGGAATTTACTTGTGAGAGGTTGTGATACCAACTAAACTGGAGGCAAGTCTCTCACTGTCATTAACTACCCAGGTTGTCAGTGCTAACTACACATCCACCACACATCACACACTTACAACCTCACTATACTACTATCATCTTTACCACATCACTGCACTACCATCACCCTCACCACTTCACTGTACTACTATCACCCTTACCACCTCACTGTACTACTATCACCTTTACCATTTCACTGTACTGCTATCACTTACCACCTCACTGCACTAGTATCACCTTTACTATCTCACTGTACTACTATTATCCTTACCACCTCACTGTACTGCTATCACCCTTAACCTCACTGTGCTACTATCACCCTAATTATCTCACTGTACTGCTGTCACCCTCACCACCTCATTGTGCTACTATCACCCTTACCACCTTGATGTACTATCACCCCTCTACAAACTCACTGTACTATTATCACCTTTACCACTTCACTGTACTACTATCATCCTCACCACCTCACTGTACTGCTATCACCCTTACCACCTCACCATATTATCACCTTTACCATCTCACTGTACTACTATCACCCTCACCATCTCACTGTACTGCTATCACCCTTACCACCTCACTGTACTACTATCACCTTTACCATCTCACTGTACTACTATCACCCTCACCATCTCAATGTACTGCTATCACCTTTACTACCTCACTGTACTGCTATCACCCTTACCACCTCACTATACTATTATTACCTTTACCATCTCACTGTACTACTATCACCCTCACCACCTCACTGTACTGTTATCACCTTTACCACCTCACTGTACTGCTATCACCCTTACCACCTCACTGTACTACTATCACCTTTACCATCTCACTGTACTACTATCACCCTGGCTATCTCAATGTACTGCTATCACTCTTACCACCTCACTGTACTACTATCACCCTTACCACCTCACTATACTACTATCACCCTTACCACCTCACTATACTACTATCGCCCTTACAACCTCACTGCACTACCATCACCCTTAACACCTCACTGTACTACTATTGCCCTTACAACCTCACTGCACTACCATCACCCTTAACACCTCACTCTACTACTATCACCCTTACAACCTCACTGCACTACCGTCACCCTTAATACCTCACTGTACTACTATCACCTTTACCACCTCACTGTACTACCATCACTCTTAACACCTCACTGTACTACTATTGCCTTTACCACCTCACTATCCTACTATCACCCTTACCACCTCACTGTACTACTGTCACCTTTGCTACCTCACTGCACTACTATCACCTTTATCTCCTCACTGCACTACTGTCACCCTCACCATCTCACTGTACTGCTATCACCCTCACCTCCTCACTGTACTGCTATCACCCTTACCACCTCACTGTACTACTATCACCCTTACCACCTCACTATACTTCTATCACCTTTACCATCTCACTGTACTACTATCAGCCTTGCCACCTCACTGTACTGCTATCACCCTTACCAACTCACTGTACTAATATCACCCTTACCACCTCACTGTACTACTATCACCCTTACCACCTCACTATACTGCTATCACCCTTACCACCTCACTATACTACTATCACCCTTACAACCTCACTGTATTACCATCACCCTTACTACCTCACTGTACTACTATCTCCTTTATCACCTCACTGTACTACTATCACCCCTACTACCTCACTGTACTACTATCACCTTTACCATCTCACTGTACTGCTATCAACCTTGCCACCTCACTGTACTACTATCACCTATACCACCTCACTGTACTATCATCACCCTTAACACCTCAATGTACTACTATCACCTTTACCACCTCACTGTACTACTATCACCCTTACTACCTCACTGTAGTACTATCACCTTTACCATCTCACTATACTACTATCACCCTTACCACCTCACTGTACTACTATCACCCTCACCACCTCACTGTACTACTATCACCTTTACCATCTCACTGTACTGCTATCACCCTTACCACCTCACTGTATTACCATCGCCCTTAACACCTCACTGTACTACTATCGCCTTTACCACCTCACTATACTACTATCACCCTTACCACCTCATTATAGTACTACTACCTTTACCATCTCACTATACTATCACCCTTACCACCTCAATATACTACTATCACTCTTACCACCTCACTGTACTACTGTCACCCTTACTACCTCACTGCACTACTATCACCTTTATCTTCTCACTGCACTACTGTCACCCTCACCATCTCACTGTACTGCTATCACCCTCACCTCCTCACTGTACTGCTATCACCCTTACCACCTCACTGTACTACTATCACCCTTACAACCTCACTATACTACTATCACCTTTACCATCTCACTGTACTGCTATCAGCCTTACCACCTCACTGTACTACTATCACCTTTACCATCTCACTGTACTACTATCACCCTTACCACTTCACTGTACTACTATCACCCTTGCCACCTCACTATACTGCTATCACCCTTACTACCTCACTAAACTACTATCACCCTTACAACCTCACTGTACTACCATCACCCTTAACCCCTCACTGTACTACTATCACCCTTACTACCTCACTGTACTACAATCACCTTTACCATCTCACTGTACTGCTATCAGCCTTGCCACCTCACTGTACTACTATCACCTATACCAACTCACTGTACTACTATCACCCTTACCACCTCACTGTACTATCATCACCCTTAACACCTCAATGTACTACTATCGCCTTTACCACCTCACTGTACTACTATCACCCTTACAACCTCACTGTACTACTATCACCTTTACCATCTCACTGTACTGCTATCAGCCTTGCCACCTCACTGTACTACTATCACCTATACCAACTCACTGTACTACTATCACCCTTACCACCTCACTGTACTATCATCACCCTTAACACCTCAATGTACTACTATCACCTTTACCACCTCACTGTACTACTATCACCCTTACTACCTCACTGTAGTACTATCACCTTTACCATCTCACTATACTACTATCACCCTTACCACCTCACTGTACTACTATCACCCTCACCACCTCACTGTACTACTATCACCTTTACCATCTCACTGTACTGCTATCACCCTTACCACCTCACTGTATTACCATCGCCCTTAACACCTCACTGTACTACTATCGCCTTTACCACCTCACTATACTACTATCACCCTTACCACCTCATTATAGTACTACTACCTTTACCATCTCACTATACTATCACCCTTACCACCTCAATATACTACTATCACTCTTACCACCTCACTGTACTACTGTCACCCTTACTACCTCACTGCACTACTATCACCTTTATCTTCTCACTGCACTACTGTCACCCTCACCATCTCACTGTACTGCTATCACCCTCACCTCCTCACTGTACTGCTATCACCCTTACCACATCACTGTACTACTATCACCCTTACCACTTCACTATACTACTATCACCTTTACCATCTCACTGTACTGCTATCAGCCTTACCACCTCACTGTACTACTATCACCTTTACCATCTCACTGTACTACTATCACCCTTACCACTTCACTGTACTACTATCACCCTTGCCACCTCACTATACTGCTATCACCCTTACTACCTCACTAAACTACTATCACCCTTACAACCTCACTGTACTACCATCACCCTTAACCCCTCACTGTACTACTATCACCCTTACTACCTCACTGTACTACAATCACCTTTACCATCTCACTGTACTGCTATCAGCCTTGCCACCTCACTGTACTACTATCACCTATACCAACTCACTGTACTACTATCACCCTTACCACCTCACTGTACTATCATCACCCTTAACACCTCAATGTACTACTATCGCCTTTACCACCTCACTGTACTACTATCACCCTTACAACCTCACTGTACTACTATCACCTTTACCATCTCACTGTACTGCTATCAGCCTTGCCACCTCACTGTACTACTATCACCTATACCAACTCACTGTACTACTATCACCCTTACCACCTCACTGTACTATCATCACCCTTAACACGTCAATGTACTACTATCACCTTTACCATCTCACTATACTACTATCACCCTTACCACCTCATTGTACTGCTGTAACCCTCACCACCTCACTGTACTACTGTCACCTTTACTATCTCACTACACTACTATCACCTTTATCTCCTCACTGCACTACTGTCACCCTCACCATCTCACTGTACTGATATCACCCTCATCTCCTCACTGTACTACTATCACCCTTGCCACCTCAATGTACTGCTATCACCCTTACCACCTCACTGTACTACTATCATCCTTACTACCTCACTATACTACTGTCACCCTTACCACCTCACTGTACTACTATCACCCTTACCATTTCACTATACTGCTTTCACACTTACCACCTCACTGTACTTCTACCACCCTTACCACCTCACTATACTACTGTCACCCTTACCACCTCACTGTACTGCTATCACCTTTACCATCTCACTGTACTACTATCACCGTTACCACCTCATTATGCTACTATCACCCTTACCACCTCACTGTACTACTGTCACCCTCACCACCTCACTGTACTGCTATCACCCTTACCACCTCACTGTACTACTGTCACCCTCCACCTCACTGTACTACTATTACCTTTACCACCTCACAGTACTACTATCATCCTTACCACCTCACTGTACAGCTATCATCCTTAACCACCTCACTGTACTACTATCACCTTTATCATCTCACTGTACTACTATAACCCTCACCACCTCACTGTTCTACTATCACCACATCCAGTTGTGCTGAGTTACTAAAAAAAAAAAAAAAAAACACTTGAAGCCTTCTGCAAAATGGACTATCTTTCCCAGACCTCAGCAGCAAACTCACACCTTACTCAACAGTCACTGTCATATCTACCACCAGTAAAGGTCAGCATATTGATATGCAAAAGCCCCTAAGGTAACCAAAGATTAATAATGCTCATTGTGTCATGATGTCATAGGAGACTCAGTAGTTAAATACACTGACAATCTGCTCACTAGGCTAGGCAAAGACAGAGTAACAGTCAGTTATTTATCTCAGGCACCACAATTTGTGATGCCAATATGGCAGTCAGATAACTTCACCCCACATATGCATACAACCTGGTAATTGCACATGTTAGAGTGAAACATTTTCAAAGACAGGCTCAGTATTTGGTGTTATCTTGGGTGGGGGTGATTGTTCATTGTGTGTCGTACTGAAAGGAAATGGTGGAGTTCATCCTTCTTCACTATATCTGTCTTGTATCTCTCTTATGAAAGCTTCTGCATGTTGGCCAGTATATTTTCTATCCCCCTTTTTGGGCATAGTCTGCCTCCTAAGCCTGCCTTTCTATCAAATAATAACTGAAAAAGGTGTGATTTCCTTTTGTGAATTTAATTTCAGACAGGTGTAGTTAACATAAGTGAGACAAATAATGTCTATCTCAAAAAACACCAGCAAGCAAGCAAATAAAATAAAAAACACAAAATCACCAGCACATCACCAGAACATCTTCTTTATTAGGTTAGCAATCTGGTACCTCGGCCTTTCGCCTTCATGGATCACAAAACATTCACATTTTAAACTAGTTAATATACTTATTCATCCTAATTAACACAGACAACTTACATTCAATAATTGATTCATATTAAACATTTAAAGTGACACATTACATATTACATAAATTAAATTCACTATTCCATCAATGTTTCACTGCAAAAAATTAAATATAAATATAAATAAATATTTACTATTAAATGTTGGATAATGCTATTATTATTAGTTGTTAAATACCCAATTCCTGATTCAAGCCAAAGGGCTTCAAAGTTTTAAACTTTAAGATCATTCTAGTTTCTAATTCAAGTAATTTATTAGTATAGTACCCCCCCCCCTAGTTAAAAGAGGCTTACCAAATATGCAAAATTTTAAACTGCTAGGGGAACCATCATGTTTAGCAAGGAAATGTTGGGCAACAGGATTAACTTTGCTCCGGTTCCTAATATCTTTTAAATGTTCAAGTACCCGAATTCTAACCATACATTTAGTTTGTCCTATATACCAAACATTAGCACAAGAACAACCCAGAATATATACTACCCCTAACGATCTGCAGTTAAAGTATAACCTAGGAATAAATGTTATACCATTAATTATATTCAAATTCTTAACCCTGTCACATATACTGCAATGGCCACATGAAAAAGTGCCAGAGGGTGAACTATTAACATAATTCCCTTTCACAAAATTATAATTTAGTAATTCTTTCAAATTCTTTCCCCTCTTAAAAGAAAAAGTAATATGTTTTGGGAACAAATGGCCAATATTTTCATCCTCGCTAACAATTTACCAATATTTTCTCACTATTTTAGTTAATTACTTCGAAAAAGGAGAGAATCTAGTGACATAGAAGAGCTTTTCTTCATCATCATTCTCCCTTACATCATACATTTTATCTTCAAATCTCTCATTCCTATCTGATGTGTGAGTGTGCATGTGGCCCATCATAAAGATCCCCCAAAATTTTACACTTGCATTCCAAAAGGAGAGTTTTATCATAACCTCTTTCACTGAACCTTAACAAAACGTTATCCAATTCGTTAGCCTTTTCATTCCTATCACTGGTGTGGTTATAGATTCTTTTAAATCCACCAAAAGGTAAGGAATCTAATAAATGTCCAGGGTGCATGCTGGTAGCATGCAAGAACATATTCACTGAGGTTAACTTCCTAAATGGCTTAAAACCAATAGATTCTCCATCATTAAACAAGGTTACATCCAAAAAGTTAATATGTTCCCTATTTATTTCATAAGGGAAGACTAAACCATGTTCATTATTATCAAGGATCTCAAAAAAATCCAAGAAATCACTAACATCACCCTTACAAAAAAAAATAAGGTCATCTATAAAATGCTTATACAATATAACATTGTTCTTGAAAAACAGGGTTGGGTAAATAAATTTCCTCTCAAAGAATCCCATATAAATAATAGCATATGAGGGCGCGAAAGCAGCCCCCATAGCCGTACCTTTTAACTGCAGAAAAAACTCATTATTGAAAGAAAAATAATTATGAGTTAAACTAAATTCAAGTAAATTAATCAAGAAGGTAGTTCTGGGTCCATCAGCCAACATCTCCATGATTGATTCCAAACCCCATCTGAGATTAATATTCGTATAAAGTGATTTAACATCAATAGTAACCCAATAGTAATCTTTTTGCCATCGGATCTGAGACAATTCACTTAATAAGTCCTGAGTATTCGAAATATGCGCCACAACCTTTTTTAAATGTGCTTTTAAGTGGAAATCCAAAAAAAAAATTAGCATTACTTAGAAAAGAACCAACCCCTGATACAATAGGTCTACCCGGGGGTTTATGCAAACACTTATGCACTTTAGGCAAAGCATAAAAAGTAGGGGTAATAGGTTTCTTAATATACAATTTACATATATCCTTATGATCAAAGAAACCAAAGTGTTCACCTCTCTCTAATAAAGTCAAAAGTGAATCATTGGATTCCACTATTGGGTCCGTAATTAAACGTTTATACTCTTCTGCATTATTCAGCAGATCAGCCACTATTCCACAATAATTCTGTTTGTTTAAAATAACCCAATTACCTCCTTTATCAGCACACTTAAAGATAAACTCAGTTTTTTGTTTTTCCATATTTTTAAGAGCAAAGCATTCATTTTTACTTAAGTTATAACATTTCTGTTGCCTTAAAAATTCAGATAATGTCACAGAAATTTCTTTAAACAAGACTTTCAAAAATACAGAGATGGCAGACACCTTAATATTCGGTATAAATGTATTCTCAGTTACTAGATGGGTAATGCTCACTTTCCATACCCAGTATGGTAACAACTAGCATTCTCAATAAATTCATCCAAGCAGAAATATTCAGCATTATCATAGTCATAAATTGACATATTTAATAAATGCTCATCAAATTCCTTACTAAAACTATTAGAATGAATGTTCTCAACAGAGTTAACATCATTTTTCTGAAAGAAAATATTATTTTTCTTAAATAATGTCTATCTGTCTGGGGTAGTAAAGACATGTTCCACTGGTGACATTTTTGAGGGTGTTTGGGTTATAATGCTTGTAGTGCAGTATTACTAGTGGTTGGAAAGCTTAACCAAAATATATAAACCTTTTTATTATAGCATGATGACCTCTTGCGGCTAGTAATGAAGGTACTCCGCTCGTGGAATGACCCTCTGCTTCAACTAGTCTCTGACGTACAAGGAATTGGAGAGGCACCTGGCACCATCCTGTGGAAGGTAACAGAAGTAGAAGACCAAACAAAGCAGCTCATTGAAGGAATGGAGAAGATTCTATCAAGGGTGAGTTATCAGCAAAACATCTCACTAAAGCAAATGTCTAACTGTGGGACATCAACTGGACCTCTAAATGAAAGTCAGATATGTTAGGACAATGGTCACAAAATACCAATTAATGTGCATAGCTGAGAGTACTAGACATCCAAATGTCCTCTTGCAAACAGAAACACAAATAATATCCCCATTTATAAATGGTTGCTGTAAGTCTAAATAAATATTGAATAATTTTTGCTTAGTCAAATGATTAAGCTAGATCATCATAATTAACACACGCAACTTCTGGCATGGCATTCATACTCCCTTGTTTAATGGGTGATAGGCTTTGTGAATAAGAGTCTGATTATTTTCCCGAGGTTCAAGAATCACAACCTCTTATACTTATACCATCACATTCAGTCTGTTTACATCATCACCTTACAATCTAGAGACTTCCTTATGGTAGCACACTTCAAATATTTTTTTTTTTTTTTTGTGCAATAGTTTTTTTCCATCATTTATTATTGCCCCTAATCTGCATTCAGATCAGGAAAAGAAGGAGGCATGTTTTGCAGTCCAAATATTTTAATCATTTATGCAGCTTGAATTGCAGCAGACATTCTCGCCCACAGAACAGTGTACCTATGTTTCCTTGATGCTTGTTCTGTAGGGATCCTCCTTCCTAAATATATATTGTAGTGATATGCTTTTTCACATTGAGCTGAATACTGTCAGTTGCTGGTGCACGTTTGATGGACTTTTGCCCTTTTCTCTACTGTGATGAGACTGTGCAGAGAGTATTTGTAATTTAGGGGGGCAGCGACACCTATGTAGGGGTGTAAGAGGCTTGCCACCTACAAAAATAACTTTTTTTGTGTTTTGTTACACTTTAATTGGCAGTTTTCAAATGTTATCAAAATGCTGAGTCTCAACAGAACCTAGTTAAACCGTTGCAGAAGTGCACCCCTTTCAGTAAGTATTCATAGTCTTGTTGTTATCCAGTTTCAAATGGAGACGTCAGTGATGGAGCACCATATGTGATTTCGTTATGTCCCTAAATATAGGAAGGGAGCAAACTACCTTTTCTTTCAGTTGACCTTCTGGTATCTGAGATACTAAGCAAACTCGGGTCAGCATTAATACAAGAAAATGCCCTTTTTACTGTGCAGCTGTGTCACATATGAAGTGTGCAGGCTTCTCATCTTTTCTTGCTTTGTTATCACTTTTTATAAAGATCCCAAAGTACTGTAGAATCTATAAGGAAGAGCTTACTGAAATCACAGAGTGTGAAGTACCTTCCATTTCATTTGGTAAAAGAGGAACACTACAATTCACCAGGTCCAGATGTACTGAATCCCAGTTCATTGAAGCAAACTGCTTGAATTGCAGCTTCATTGAATTTAGCATCACAAATGTAAGTTAAAATTTGCAAAGGAGAAAAGGTTTATCCTGCTTTCCAAGGCTATATTAGAAATAGGCACCATGATACATCTGGAGGTTAGAATTTGCAAAGGACAAGGGTTTACCCTGTTTTACAAGGTCACCTGAGCTGGGATCTGGAATAATTAAAAAAGGCAGGCATGTAGGGGTACAGGGGACTTGCCCCATGGTGAAACAACTTGTATAACTGTTGTGATGCCAAATTCAGTCATGACAGTTTAATCTGTTTGCTTCTGTCACCTACAAGATTTAGTTATTCATCACAGATCTGTCAAAATCATAGAAAGCTACGTTATTAGGTTTCATGGAATGAAAAATGATGGACAGCAACAGGGGGGATTGTTAATCAATAGTACATAACGTTGTTTTATTTCCACCTAGAAGTATAACAAAACAACTCCAGAGATGGGCAGTAGGGTCTTCCAATACATGCATCTTCCACAGGACAACACATTCATTTAGTACAAGCTCCTAACTTTCCACTCAGATGTTAACAGTTAACCAGAGAAAACAATCTTGATGTACAAATGAAGAACATGATATTTTATTTTAGTAGAAAGGATTACTTGCTCAACTAGTGCGAAGTATTGAATTCAAAACTTTTAATCGGAATAGCTCATAAAATGTAAAATGATGAGGGTGAAACCATTAGTTGTTGTTTAACCAAAATAAAAAGGTAGCAAAACAAAGTGCTATATGGAATTGCAGTATAGTTTGGTTTAATACCATAAACACAATGCCATTTCCAGTCCTTTTATCAAAAGCACAACATGCTGCCATTCTGCCAGCTCTAATTAAATAAATGTTGTATTGGTAAGCTGCTGCAGTAACCATCTCTTTTAGCTACATCACTTTTTTTCAACCTAACTTGGCTCATTCCCTTCTCCTCTACCAGAGAAACTGAATCATAAACTTACCCTTTGTAACTGCATATTCACAGACACATTTTTGGCCAAAGGTTTAACTGTTTGTCCTCTGTTTTTGTGCTAGTCATAAGTTTTCTTGAGTTTTAAACCAGATGCCTTTTTTCATATGAAATGGAATGAAACAGTGTTAGTTATATTTAAGTGGGGGGTTTAGTGGCTCCTTCCCTGTAAGAGGATGTGTGTGTGTGTGTGTGTGTGTGTGTGTGTGTGTGTGTGTGTGTGTGTGTGTGTGTGTGTGTGTGTGTGTGTGTGTATGGTGGGGCTTCATCCACATGTAAAACAGTTTACTTTTTCCTATAGTGTTTACTTTATTCATATACCGAACAGTTTACATGTTTTTTTTTTCCTTGGGAAAAATGCATGGGATGGCTGAAATCAAAACCCTGCAGCACAAAGGAGAAAAAATAACCATGACAGGTAACAGGCTAAGTGAGCACCAGTGGAAGATGGTAATCAAAAGGAACACCAAAAGCAGCATCAACAGGAAAGAAAGTGTTAGCAGGAAGGAATGCCAAAAATAGCATTAACAGGAAAGGAAGTGTTAGCAGGAAGGAATGCCAAAAATAGCATTAACAGGAAAGGAAGTGTTAGCAGGAAGGAATGCCAAAAATAGCATTAACAGGAAAGGAAGTGTTAGCAGGAAGGAATGCCAAAAACACCATTAACGGGATGTTAGCAGGAAGGAACACCAAAACCAGCATTAACAGGAAAGGAAGTGTTAGCAGGAAGGAATGCCAAAACCAGCATTAACAGGAAAGGAAGTGTTAGCAGGAAGGAATGCCAAAAACAGCATTAACAGGAAAGGAAGTGTTAGCAGGAAGGAACACCAAAAACAGCATTAACAGGAAAGGAAGTGTTAGCAGGAAGGAATGCCAAAAACAGCATTAACAGGAAAGGAAGTGTTAGCAGGAAGGAATGCCAAAAACAGCATTAACAGGAAAGGAAGTGTTAGCAGGAAGGAACGCCAAAAACAGCATTAACAGGAAAGGAAGTGTTGGCAGGAAAGGAACACCAAAAACAGCATTAACAGGAAAGGAAGTGTTAGCAGGAAGGAATGCCAAAAACACCGTTAACGGGATGTTAGCAGGAAGGAACACCAAAAACAGCATTAACAGGAAAGGAAGTGTTAGCAGGAAGGAATGCCAAAAACAGCATTAACAGGAAAGGAAGTGTTAGCAGGAAGGAATGCCAAAAACAGCATTAACAGGAAAGGAAGTGTTGGCAGGAAAGAACAGAAAAAGTAAGGGAAGAGTCAGTATACCTCTTCAACATACCTCTCAAGTGCACAGAGTTTTGCAGAATTTCCTGATTTTTGCATCATGTTTTTGGGCTGTCCCTTGTAAAATATGTGGTTTTCTGGAAAATCACTGAAGATTGAAGTCAATAAATAATGACATACGTTTGAGTTTCATACTTCATACCCTTCAGAAAATGTATGCTAACACACATTCTATTATTCTAGCTACTTTCTAACTTTATAAGAACAATACTTAAAATGTGTCCCTATTTTTGGGCCTTTGTCCCCCCATTATTTTAGTCTTTGTCCAAATTTATTGTACTAAAAGGTTGACGGGTATGTTCTTCAAAGATCCTGTGAAACAATACCGCCAAACTGAGCTTTTTATATCAGAAGCTCATTGGGATTTACTGGCTATAACCCATTTTAGTTTGCAATAATAATGACTTTGTTAAAGCCATGCCAAGACACTATTTGTTCAAATGAGAGCTGTCTGTTTAGGAAAAGGGGGATGTGTTACGATATGAGGGAGATAATCTATGTTAAATAAACCCTGGGGCATCCAGAGGAAAAACAGTGGTAAGAAGCTTTCATTGCCATCCAGGTTGTTTAAGCCGAGGATATCATTCACTCAGGAATATTATGTATGATCTGCAGCATATGAACAACCCTTGGGTAAATACATTTCCATTAACTTTCAGTGAGACAGGGAGGAGTGAAGCCAGTGCTCAGAAAACTTCACCATTCTAGCACAGATTATCTTTTTTCACTTTGCTGTCAGTAACTGATGTAGGACTTGATATTTACACATTATGAATTTGCCGACAGCATCATGGTGGCACTACTCAGAGTAGAAGTCTTAACAAAATGCTAACAGAGACTAAGGCCCTCCTATAATTCAAAACCATTCATATTTGTATAGTTAATGAGACATCATTTTAGTGTAATGACAGCAATCCCTCTGTACCAGGGTTTGGCACCTATCATACCTTCAGACACTTAGGTAACTGTGGGGTAGTATGTGTATTTGTCAGAAACACAATAACCTCATGTCATAATACCCACAACCTTAACTTGGAGCTCCCTGGAAAATCAAAGCTTCCTTAACAAATCCAACCATTATTTCATTGCTAGGGACAGATCCCCATCAATGTCCCCAAATATCATGGACATTAATACCATTGTGGAGTTAAATATGAAATCAAATAACTTCTTGCTAGGGGAGTTCAATTACTCAAGTATTGACTGGCATACTAAAATCTGTAAAAATGCATATGCTCAGCATTTCCAACACTTTTTTTTAATAAAGGCTCTTAATATCCTTGAACTAGTCCTCACCAACATACCCTCCACCTATATCCCACCAAGAATTTTTTCATCCCTGGATAAGTCTGACCACAAATCATGTACCTTCTGTGTCAGGCTTCATGATACCATTGCTTTACCAAACGAAACCCTCTTTAGAGACTTCTGCATGGTACACCTACTTCAACTTGTAGAAGTCCTACACAAAATTCCAAACAATCCCCTTGCAATCTGACTCAACTAAGAGGGTTGTCACATTCACCTCCATGCTTTACTACTATCTAAACAGCTGCATAATAAAGTCTGTGCCCATCTGCCTTAAATATGATGGTAAATTCATAAATAAATTTCTCTGGTGGAGCTCCTGTATTCATAACTCTCAACCTTCTATTATCAAAATATGGAACACTTCCTCTTACAACATGGAACAAATGGCCAAAATGTGGAACACTTACCATCAGCTTTCTAACAACTTCAACTACAAAGCTCCTAGCATGGTTAAATGCATTATTTTAAACTTATAAAAAGTTATTTTGATTAATATGATTTAGTTTTATTCAGCTTGGATATTTGTTAAAACAATTCTTAACAGTGAATGTATGACAGACCCTTTTGATGTAGAGCAGTGAGGGACATGGACTTTCTATGACTCAAAATGAACATTCCTCACAATTAAGAGGTATGGCTGTATCAATAAAGTGTTTAACAGAAGAAGAATAAAACTAATGAAATGTTGTATGAAGTCCCTGTCCCCAAACCTTAAGACAACACTAAAAATGCAAGCAAAGAATTAAAAATACTATTAGAAAATGTAAAGCAGAGTACAAACGTAGTGCTACAGATGCCAAAGGAAACTACAAATCTTTCTTCAATTATGTCAGGAAATTAAGAAACAGTGTTCAGCAACTCACTGAGCTAATCCATTACAATATCACACATTCCAGTACCAAGGATATAGCCAATATATCAACAGAAAAAATAGTGTTAACTCTGCCCCAAATACCCACATTATTGTACTCACTGTCCTTGAAGATTTAGCTTTCCCTGTAAACACATTGGAACGTCATAAAATCCTTGTAAAAAACTAAAAATAAAGCTTCTTTGGGTCAAGATAACATACTTTGCTGCAATCTGATCAATGCCGAGTATGTACAAACTGACCCTCTACTTAAACTGTTCAAGCTCAGACTAGCCACATGATTTGTCCCTGATGCCTGGTGAACCATCAGTGTGACTCCACTACACAAGCATGACCTCTGTACAGATCCAGGTAACTATAGACCCATCACTTTCACTAAAGTTATATGCAAAGCCATGGAATGTATTATAGCAGAACTCATTTATGCAAACAGACAACTTTCCTGACTCAGACCCCACTCAGATTGTTTTTTGTGAATGGCAGTTCCTGTCTCCTAAACCAATTAAACTGCTTTGAAAAGGTTACAGAGGCTATGGACAGTGGTCCCTATGTGCATGCTGTTTACCATGATCTGACCAAAGCTTGGGACATTATACCCACTGCTGATATTATTGAAAACTAAGACAAACTTAATGTAAACCCTTACACTGCACTCTGGATTCAAAACTGGCTATCCAACAGATCCCATATAATGAAAGTTGCTGGTATTCTCTCTCAACATAAAACTGTAACAGTTGGGGTATGGTAGTGATCAGTACTGGGCCCTCTCCTGTTTGGCATTTATTTTTTATACATTAAAGCCAATATCCCTGAAGTGTAGTTGACCAAATTTGCTGATGACTGCAGTCTGGACACTGTTATCCACTCATTCACTGATATTAAACTGCTCCAAAAATGGCTTAAATTTACACAGACCTGATATATTTAAAACTGCTGCAAGGTAAATATATGAAAAATGCAGCATAGTAACAAACATCTGTTCTCACCTCATATGTCATAAATGATACTCTTCTTCAAACAGATGCAGTCATAAGAGACCTGGGTACTTATGGGGACAACTCTTTCTCTCTTTCTCTCTCTGTCTCTCTTTCTCATTCAATCATTGTGTTTCCACCATACTCAGGAAATCCTTATATCTAGCCCAGTTAATTTCAAAGGTAATATCTTCATGATACAAAGACATCAGCGTGCTCCTCCTTATCAGGTCCATCACTGAATAGAATGAATCCTTTAGTATACAAATCCAAGCATACTGTACAACTAAAATGGTTTTCACCAGAAATATTGAAGCCCTTAAATCCTTCAACTATCCTGATAGATTAACACAAGATAGAAGCCTACCAGCTCTTCCAAGGTGATCTTTATCTCACTTTTTGATCCGTGAAAGACCTAATCCTATTTGACCTCCTATTTCTATACAAAACCAGTGACAGTAAAAATGCTCGTATTAGGCATCTTAATTTATGCTGACAAAGAAGGTTCACTGGATGTATAGATTCATAACTCCATTTATGTCCTACGTATGGAATAAATTAGCAATACAGGTTATCCAACGTACTATTTTGTCTGCTTTTAAAGTCAGTCTTCATTGGAATGATAGACATAAATTTACACAGGGTTATCATATACAGACAAGCTTGATTTGTGAGGTGGATACTATTACACACTCATAAAGGATGACAAGAACTGTTAAGTCTGTTTTCTTAAAGGTGTGCATGGCCAGATCGCTTATGGTGCCAGTGATCATTTGCCTAGCATTGTCCCTATGCTATTATAACAAAATTAAAATACAATTTTTTTATAATAAGCTTCATTAAAGAAGCCATATCTACTAAATTACTCAAAGCAGAATGAAATGTATAAAATTTGCATTTGAAAATGTATCACATTTGAATTGTAATGTATCTATTTCTGATTTATTTGTGGGATTAGATGCATCCAAACGGACTGGACAATGAAGTTCTCTCACTGTGGCAGAGTCCCTTAGCTATGGCGATGGAAGAAGATGGGGAGGATTCCAAGCTGTTTGCCTTCTACAATCTGCTACATTGTTTCCGAAGGGATTCCCACAAGATTGACAGCTACCTGAAGTTACTGAGATGTCGTCTTTTTCATGAAGGAGGATGCTAAAATGCAGACGGTGCTATTATGCGGCTGGGAAATAAAGGGAAAAAAATGAAAACAAGATAACAAAAAGCATTAAAACATTTTATTATAGAAAATGAAATGTTAAATATGAAAATATTTTATAGCAACCATTATGCAATCTCAATTTCTTGTAGACTAGAAAGGAATACGCCTGTCTGTTGATGGGTACATATAAAACTGCACTGGTGCATTTTCTTAAAGAGAATAATTAATAAAAAACAATAATTTTAAAAATGTTTGTGACAACATTTCTGTACTACTTGCCAGAAAGCTTAATGTATTTACATTTAATTATTTCAGTTTATGCCTGAGCTCAAGTCAAGGGTAATAATGTGCATTGGGTGTCTGGCAGTGAATACATTATCAATATAATTTACTAATATATCTGTCTGCTACCAGAGGTAGGCCGAGTTACATGAAGGTGAGGAAATGCTTTTCAGAGACAGCTATGGCTGCAATAAGAAAAACCTCATTATCAGCTTATAAACATATCTCTAAATTGCACCTTTCTAATTGTAGAGTTGTCAGATGTGACAGTAGTAGTGTTTTCTGTGGTGGCCTATGCTTCATGTTAGCAAAGGCACCACCTATGCTCACACACACACACACACACACACACACACACACACACACACACACACACACACACACACACATCCAGATTCATTCGTGCCCCTGTAGACATGCACACACTTGTCAGTTTTCATGCACAAGCTAACACACAGCCCCACATCTTTCCTGGACTTACCTGCACCGTGACTGTTTCTATAGGAGTGAATGGGTGATCACTGTCTTTTAACGATATTCATTTTTTGATTCCAAGTGTGGAAATTTATGCAGTTGAGAAATTCTTAGAATAAATTGGAAAAATTTAGCATTTTCAGGGTCAACACAAGGCTAATTACCATTAGCATTTCCCCTGGATTGTTGCATTTGCATACATCACTGCCAGCAGGACCACCCTTCATCCCTTCATATTAAGGTTCCTACTAGCAGGAAGCCTCAGTGGTAGGATGATCTAAAAATCAGAAAGGCTTACACAGAGTGGGAAAATGGCCATGTTAAGCCTTTCCACTCACAGCAAGCTTTTCTGGATCCCAGGCCAAGTGATCATTTTTTCTTTACATATCTGGGATGGCTTTACAAATAAGTATTTGGTACACTGATGATAAAGGTACATTTCTGTGGAAGGACCAGCAAAGTTGATGCATCAGAATAGCAGAAAGTTTTAGTTCCAGATACTTTGGAATATAACTCATTTATCACAACACAAATGATATAAACATTACTAAATTAAGGAACAATAACAGATTATGACATTTACAACTGTTCAAGAGATAAATCACCACTATTTCTTTTAGTGACACAGCATAAGTTAATAACTATTACAGCCATAACACACTCTCTAATGTTGAGAAAGGGGCTGAGAAGAGAATTTTTGTAAATGATTAATTTTAGAAAATATGTTATTAATTAGGAAGAGGATCATAGAATATTGGTACAAATTCATTTTTTATGACCATGCAGGACTAATATGACACGAGAAAGACACGTAGAATAATAGTTATTGTTCTATGCAATGAGAATCTGGTTGTAGAAAGTGCATTCCTTGACATCCTTTAGAATGAGACATTCAAACTTAATTCTGAAATTCCTTAACATGACAGTAATTAACTCAGGCTACATCCAACCTAATTTATTCACTCAGTCTTTCTCCAATACTCACTTTATTCCATTCAGAGGCGTCAAGGAGACATTTATTATATTAACTCAGTTGGTAAAATATGGAACCTACTTCCTCCCAACCTGACATCCCAAACCTCCATCTCACTGTTTAAAACTAAACTAAAACATTACCTAACCAACCACTGGCTATGCTCCTGTGACTACCCAAGCTGATCTTTCTGTTCCCCATGTCTCATGCATACATCTTTCTTTTTTCCAGCTTTAGCTTTGAGTGTTCTCAATACTAAGATATGCCCTCACTTATCTAGTAACTATACCCTAATCTACGTTATACTGCTTACTTTTAACATCCTATTGTAACCTGTATTATTCTACCCATTCCAATACTCAAGTAAAAGCTTTTACCTTTCTGTACCTTCCTCATATTGTTATTCATATGTCCTAAGTATTGTTTATGCTTGTATAACCTTTATACTGTGTACTTTTTCTCCATGCATATTTTTATATTGTGTATTTACTGCGTCTCATGTGTGTAATGCTTTATGTATTTGACTATATACTGTTTATTATCATGTATTAGATAGCGGAGCTTTTCTCCTCGGGCCTCCACTGAAAATGGACATGTATCCAGTTGGACTAGTCCGGTTAACAAATGTAAAATAAATAAATAAAAATAAATTTAACAGGAACAAGGCAGAGAAACTAATCCTGAATAGGATACAAGTCTGTCAAAGAATACACACATGCACAAACACACACACACACACACACACACACACACACACACACACACACACACACACACACACACAAGGCTAAATACCATTAGCACACACACACACGCATGCGCGCACATGCATGCACACACATGCATGTATGCGCACATGCATGCACACATACACACACACACACACACACACGCATGCGTGCACATGCACGCACACACATGCATGTGCCCGCACATGCACACACACACACACACACACACACACACACACACACACACACACACACACACACACACACACTCAGTTTCACTTGGCACACATGTACCAGTGGGTTCACCTACACCATGTGTTTGGTTTGCAGAAGGAAACTGAAGCATGTGATAAAAACACATGCAGACAGATGGACATCATGCAAAGTCTACAAAGAAGGCCCCCAGACAGGTACCATCAGTAGAACTAAGGTCTGGG
Source organism: Protopterus annectens (assembly GCF_019279795.1). Classification (NCBI taxonomy): domain Eukaryota; kingdom Metazoa; phylum Chordata; order Ceratodontiformes; family Protopteridae; genus Protopterus; species Protopterus annectens. The sequence continues at coordinate 685,176,130 of NC_056751.1, forward strand.
GAGCAGCAGTGTTAACTATCATGACGTTATGCTGACCACATGCTGTAAGTAAATCAAATAGCTGTATATAAGACATGCACAAGTAAGAGATATGCACACAAGCTATTTTCAGTTGGTGGTATCTGTAATTCTCTAACAGTGGAAAAGGTATATACCTGAACCTCTGGGTTTAAGAATCTCTAGGGATCAACTAGTTTGTCAAGATTTAATGTTCCTCTCTGACCTGGGACATGATCTAGCTATATAAGAATCTGAAAGCAATTTACATCCCTCCCACACGCACACACACACACACACACACACACACACACACACACATACACACACACACACGCACGCACGCACGCACGCACACACACATTCACTATCAATAGAGTTGATAATAGTGCCAGGCTCAATAAGATTAGTAAGCACAAATATAAAGAATTGGTTACAGCTATAAATATTCACTAAAATGAGTTACCCCTGTTAATTTGTTCATGTAGAAACAACCATCTTCCCTGATTATCATGACATCATGTTTTGTTTTCTATCTATAACAAATGTATAACAAAATCCCCATTATTCTTTTTATCAAGGGTGAAGAATTGCTCCTATTTTAAACATCTGTTCACATATATTTTATCTTAAACATCCTGCAGAAAGACAGTCCCCGGGATTCATGAAGTTCAGCGCAAGGACGGTGTTAGTCTTGCTCTGAGCGTGCAGTGTAGAGATGGCACAGCAGTACCATATGCATATTAATGAAGGCACGCTGCCGCACGGTCCACGTGCACAGGAAATGTGCGCGAGTGCAGGGGGCATGTTTAAGCTCTGCACAGAGGCGTGAACATGTCCGCTACAGTCGCCCAACCTAAAATGCTGACTAGTACCGCCTGCCTCTAATAGTAATCAATCCTGTCAGTGTCAGTGGATACTGAAATATATGCAAAGCATACAAGAGAGTTCCGCGAATGCCAAAATAAAATCACAGGAGTAAACACACAAGCACATAGCTGAATGTTGAGCCCCCATCCCTACAACTATTACATTTAAAACCCTGCGTCTGTATTTCATTGTTGTGTTGATTTTTATACCAAGTGGAAGTAAAATGCAGCGTGTTTGCATGCCACTGCCTTTTGCTAAGCCTAGCCCAATGGTTAGGGAATTTGCTTTAATATCTGCCCATTGTGGTCCGAGTCGTCCTTGTCTGGACGGCCCAAAAATGAATGGGTATTACCTGGGTCAACCTACCATGTCATGAAAGATAAGTATTTGCGTGTACCTATGTGCGTGAACTACAGCATGTGGAAGACCAAATATGCTAGGGTTGACCTCACAACCATAATGATATCAGAGATATGTAGAGTAGGCAATGTGTACTGATGTCTGTGCCATGGGCTAACAACCAGGGAAGGGATGGATGGTGTGTTTGTGGATTTTGGGGGGGGGGGGGTGATGGGTAATGTAATAATTTGCCAAGGGGAGACTGGGTCGGATGTACAATAGGTGAACTGGAGGTGTACAAGGGAGCAGTGGGAGAATCCAAAAGGAAACTAAAGAACATGCATTCACATCCCCAATACACCCTGTCAGGTCATATTGCAGAACACAATCCCACAAACATATGAACATTAAAATGTACGATACTCATGTACAGAAATGGTACCGGCTCACACCACATAATGGTTTGGCCTGAACTGAGCCATCCAACCCCTACACACCTGGATGCATAACTGAATACCCATCGTCCCCTCCACAGCACACCACCACCCCCCTCCTTGCTGAACTTCTACCAAAACCACCCATACTCGGGCTGCTAGCTTGGGCCAGCTATATCTGCACATAGTGCCCCCTACCCACTTCTAGTAGGCAGTCTCACCCTAGGCAGTCTCAGGCCTGCAAACTAGGTATCCCATGCATGTATAACCCTTCCTCATTTTCATATAATCAAAAGAATGGGGGTCATCAGCATCCACAATTTTTGGACATCCCTCATGGGATAAGTGTCTGTTCTCAAGATTAGACTTGGTGGCACAACACGAATTCCACCCCCGTTGACATCTGGACACAAGTGGGATTACCAGTACTTGTCCACAACCCTGCTCAGCCTCCACCTGGTCCTGCAGAACCTACGACCCGGGATTAAACACCTGACCGTGATGCACATCTCCCCATGTGCATTATCGGGAATATATACCTTTCACATGTTTCCAAGAAGCTTCCCCATAGCCATCTTCCAAATAGTACACATCCACAAATTGTATACCCTGTCCAGGTTCCACGTCGTAATGATGCACACAACCCCTGTATACAAATGGTACAGGTCCCCCCCGGATGCAGGTGTTCATATACATGGCCATGTATAACCCCAGATATGTAGTCATATATCTATAAATGTACATACTTATATTCGCATAGCTACACATCACACATACATGCATATAAGTAGTTGTCAAGTATATGTCCTATTCATAAATATGTATACTTGCAAATGTATACATATGTCTCTCGGAAACATATGAACATTAACATGTACTATACATATGTACACCAACCGACTGTCACATTTGTTGCCAGTAGTGTGGAATGCCTGCAGTAAAGTCATATATCCTAACTAACATCCATGCAGAATGTATCATGGATGGTTTAGTGGTCAAATCAGTGACTATGGTGTTTCTGTTCCTGGGCCCAAGCTATGCAAGGGATGCTAATTTTATATGATGCCCAGAATAATGGCTGTATAGGGTGATTAAGTTACACTTTCAAGCAGACGTAAGCGAGTATGTGCGGCAGTAAGTGGAGGTCATTCAACAGTATGGGAAATGTAAATAAGTATGTAGGTGTATATACATGTGTATGTACAGACAGATATATATATATATATATATATCCATGAAGAATGAACATGGTCACAATAAAGCATTCATAATGAATGCGAAGGAAAACAGCAGCAGAACCCCCGTATTATTTACTGCTGTCATATCAAGCGGCCCAGAGGTGAGCAAACCTCCTGCATCTCCAACCACAGAAAGGATGCTAACAGTGGGACTATCTTTGTCCACGTGCTATGTCTGACTTTCAAACAGGTACAGGGCAGTCCCAGTCTCCAGTCAGATAAGCCAAAAACCAAAAGACTATTTGAACACCCTGACCATTATATGAATGTATGTTCCAGGACTATAGGGAAGTCTGAATATACTTGGAGTGAGTCAACATGCGGGATGGGTCTAGAGCGGTAGGGAGTGGCGCATGTGTAGTGGTGTGGTTTTTCCAACTGGAGAATGGATGACTGCTGTGTTAGTGAAGTGTTGCGGTGCGTGTTCGGGTAACTATGAACCATGGGTATACATGCAAATGAAGAAGCACAGCAATAGTGTAGTGGTTAGACCATCCGCCTAATGAGCAGATGCTGCCGGTTCGACTGCAGCACACACCATTTACAATGCGGAATCTGTATACAAGCATATTCTGACATTTTTATGCAGTATAATGATATAATACCATTGAAATGTGAACTGGAGTGACGTATCACAGTAAGAATGGAGAAGGTGTTTGCATGACAGGAAGCGGCGGTTAAACATGGCAAAATGGGAAACTGCTGCTGAAAAGTGCTGTACTCATCTTTTGTCCAACGGCCCTTGTTCTGCCCAGCAACACAATAAACCGTCTCGGCAAGGCTGGATGCCAGGACCCTACACACCACAAATAAATGTGATTTCCCACTAAGCCACGGCAGTTATACTTAACTCTGATGTTATCACAAACATAATAGAGAGCACAGTCATTCAATAGTATGATCAAAGTAAATCATGTAGATGTATATGCATGCATACGTACAAATATAGATATATATATATATATATATATATATATATATATATATATATATATATATATATATATATATATCTGTAAAGAATGAACATGGTCACAATAAAGCATCCATAACAAATGCGAAGGAAAACAGCAGCAGAACCCCCGTATTATTTAGTGCTGTCATATCAAGCTGGCCAGAGAGTGAGCAAACCCCCTGCGTCTCCAACCACAGGTAGGATGCTAACAGTGGGACTAACTTTGTCCATGTGCTAAGTCTGACTTTCAAACAGGTACAGGGCAGTCCCAGTACAGTCCCCAGTCAGACGAGCTGAAAACAGGAAGACTATTTGAACACCCTGACCATTATATGAACGTATGTTCCAGGACTATAAGCTTAGGACGTCTGAATATACTAGGAGTGAGTCAACATGTGGGACGTGTCTAGAGTGGTAGGGAGTGGCGCATGTGTAGTGGTGTGGTTTTTCCATCTGGAGAATAGATGACTGCTGTGTTAGTGAAGTGTTGAGGCGTGTGTTCGGGTAACTATGAACCATGGGTATACATCAAAATGAACTCCAACAGACAGGAACCAAAGTAAGACAAACTAGTGAAAAACAAAAAGACAGCTTGGAAACACCAAAGCAAATTCTCTCTCAGTTTAATTCTCTTTCAGTTTAATGAAGCACTTTTCATCTTGCACATGTGGCAAGACTTCATCAGAAACTGAACAAACTTCAACACAAGCAATATATACACACCCTTTTTGTCACATGACACTTCTCATTAAAATCTTGTGTCTTAAAGGCACATCCACATTATTGCTACTTAAAACATTTTTTAAAAACAAATGACTGACAATATTTTTGAACATCTCAACCCTTCCCTTCCTTCAGAATTTTTACCTGTAATGGTGGTAGAAATATATATACAAACATACATATACTAACAATACTATATCTCAAATTATTGTGTTGACTCTCAAAATATAATATTACTTAGTTAACTAAGAAGTCAGAAACTTACATATCCGAGTCAAATAAAGTCAGGTATCACAAATGTGAACGCATTTTATAAAAATGCATACACACATTAACGTTTAAGATTTTTCCACTTCAGTATACTGTTTAAAGATATTGTCTCATTCAAACCCGGGTAAAACATTGCCCCAGTGCGTATTTGCCAACTTAACTCAAGTTGCTCATGTAAAAGTGTAAGCGGGCCCCCCCCCCCGACTATCATCAACAACTGAATCAATTGCTTTGAACAAAAATGAATGTTGTGGATAGGAAATAATGTGTCTAGCCAGTGCATTTTCTCTGTTAAGGGTCTTTATTTTATATAGATGTTCGTATACTCGTTCTTTTAACCTTCTATCTGTTTTACCTATGTAAAACGCTGCACAGCATTGACACTGAGCTACATAAACCACAAACTTGGACTGACAAGTGTACTTCAATTTGATTTTAAAACTAATATTTTTAACTTAATGTCTTGTCCTGTACTTATGTATTTACAGTAGTTACACATTTCGCATTTATACATGCCACACTTCCACTGTGGGGTGGTTTTTTATGTTGTAATAACTCCTTTAAATTAGTCCTCCTCTTGTAAATAATCTGGGGTTTGCTTTTGACCTTGTAAAAAAGGTGAGGATCTCTCCTAATTATTTCCCAATTTTCGTTCAAAATTGACATTATTTCCCTTGCATTACTACTATAGGGTGTTATTAAACTTAAATTCCATACAACAACAACAACAACAAAAAGAAGTATGGAATTAGTGGGGGGGGACACCTGACTGTATCTAAATTCCTACACAGGAGCGGGGGGGCACACCTGACTGTTGCTATAAGTGTATGTTGGATGGGGGGGGCACACCTGACACTTGTACACATTTGCTAGGACTGTACTGGTATGTCAGATACTCCATTACAGTGTGTAATCTTATCTATTGAGCTGGCTAGAGGCATACCAGTGTACTACAGGTCTTAGTTTTAATTAACAACATATTAGTTTCTGACTTCCTAGCCTTCACAACTTACATCCAACTGCCTGGCCTTCTGTAGTCTGTCTGTGTGGGTCTGGGGGAGGGTTACCCATAGGGCACATTCAGAAGCCATAGTACAGCATTTGTTTGTGACTGTCTACACCTATCCTGCTGGCTGAGACTTGTGTGGGTCTTATGGACACACATGTCACTCAGCCCATTACCTGTAGTGGGTTTTGTCACCCTGTGTTAGTACTGGCTACTATGGTGACTCCAGTATGTGTTACAGATGTCATGGTGCCACAATGGGTGTCTACTGTCTGCTGCCTTAACATTCGGCCACCCAATTCCCTTAAATGCTCACATCCATACCATAGCTACAGGTAACAACACATTCTATTCCATTTGGCAATTGGTAGGTTGATTGACTTACCTTGAGGGTGTGCCAGACTTGAGGATGGTGCTGGAGGGCTGCCTATGTCGGATGCACATAGTACACTCCCTATACATGGTTGAGCACAGGTAGTGTCATGTTTGGCATCCCTTTTACTGTCTGTGTGAGTCAGAGAGGGTATCATTCTCTGGGTCTCTACTGTGTCAGTGCATATGCTATGCGTTGCCTCTTTGCCAAGGCCAGGTCATACTGGGCATGCTTCCTTCTGCCTACTGGGTCAGGCTCAGGTTGTTCCCCCTCTGAGTCACTCTGTGCCTGTACAGGCCTTGGCACTGGTGGGGGGCTGTGTGGCCCTGCCCCATGCTGTTCCTGCTGCAGCTGTTTCCGCAGGATCATATTGTGTGGCATAGCACATAGGATAACGATTTGGGTGCATGTAGCTGGTGAATACTGCAAGGCTCCACCGGATGTGTCCAGACACCAGAACCGTGACCTGAGCATCCCAAACACATGCTCTATTATATATCTGGCCTGTGCGTGTGCCTCATTACGGTGTTGTTGTTCAGGTGTGTGTGCATTTATGATGGGTGTCATCAGCCATGGCTCCAGTGGGTACCCAGCATCCCCCACTAGGTGACCGTAGGGGATGTCCATATCGGCAAATCTGTGGTACAGCTGCATCAGATTCCATATTTCTGAATGGTCATAGCTTCCAGGACAGCCAGCACACGTATTCATTATAATGCCCTGGGCATCACATACAACCTGGCAGTTGATGGAGGGATACCCCTGTGGTTGATGTAGGCCCTACCCTGCTCACCGGATGGTGCTTTGATGCATAATAACGTGCACTCTATAGCACCCACTACCCCAGGGTATTCTGCTATTTGGTGGAAGAGACGCATATTGCTGGTCAACACTTCACATGTGTTGAAGTAATAAACGTGCTCACTGGCATGTGCTGACATGGCATCCAGGAACTGGTGGAATACTCTGGATGCTGATGCCTGTGAGATCTCCATGATATCCCCAGTTGTGCTTTGGGAGCTACCTGCGGCTAGTATACCTAGGCCTACACATACCTTGGTATCCACTGGGATGGGTTCCCCTCGGCCAGTTTGATGTGTCAGGTGTGGCCGGCACAGCTCAGCAATTTGCTGTAGGAGGTCTCTGTCCACCCTATAGCGCTCCACTATCTCCAGCTCATGTAGCCCCTGGTAGGTTACCTTGAGTCTGTACACTCTTCTCTGTCTCCTCACTGTGGGTTGTTCGGCAGCATTCACATCCTCACCACCCTCAGCCTCTTGCACATGTTGTTCTATGTTGCCTGCTGCAGCCCTTCTCATTTTGTAGGTTTGTTTGTTAAAATTTTCCCGCTTGTATACACCGGTGGAGTAGAGTGTGGAAAAACCAGAGGGGAAGGTGTTTTCTTAGTTTATAGTAGTGTTCTGGGCTGGTCTGCTGCCTCTGTAATAGGCTGATCCTGATACATTTCACCTGTCAGCTCAGCTAGTTCTCCTTGATTACTTTCCTACTGCTGTTTTCCCTTCTGATTGCCTAGGCAGGTTTAGACACACCCCTAGCTTAGCCATGCTAAGCTAGGAGCAATCCTGAGCCGCAGGGCTCCATTCACTTACAATATGCCTGCACACCCCCCATGATGTCAACTATATCCAAGTCCTGCACCCGGCTATCCATACTCTTACACTCTTGGGACCTGCATCACACCCTGGAGAAAACTGGGATTCACTATCCTTCACCTCATTTGCATAGGATTGCCTGCTAATGCATAGTTACATGTCCCATACTGAGACATTATAGCCTAAAACATGTGTCTGGTGACACCAGCTGCTGTGCTCTATTTTGCAGGGACATGTTGGCCAGAGGTTCTCCTATGAGCAGCACTGGGCACATGCCTGTGTGGGACATCACCAGTCAGTTGGCTGACACCATGGTGTGCAGGCACACCTTCCATAGCCTCCACACTTTCCTGTTCCATGCTACCACATGCCAACTGTCCTTCCTCTATGGCCACTGGTGATGGGGTATGTGTAGGCATGAGAACTGTGTGCAGGGATGAGGGGGATAGAGGTGGAATGGCAACCAATGGCACAGATACAGCCCCTGACAATCCTGCCTGTGCCTCAATCATATGTTCATCATCACTGCTAGAGTCTGTGGGACACTGACATCAGATGGACCACCAGGAGGCAACGCACCTACATCAACACCTGTGAGGGGCAGACAAGAACTGTACATTACAATCTATACAGCACATACACACACAGACACACAACACACACACACACACACACACACACACACACACACACACACACACACACACACACACACACACACACACACACACACACACACACACAGACACACAGACAGACAGACAGACACACACACACACACACACACACATGCTATGGCATCCAACATGCATGTGATATGACAGAAGGCATGCAACAGGCATGTGATACGGCAGACAGCATTCAGCTTAGACAATACTAGTGGTTGTTATCATACATCCCTGGGTTGCACACAACAGCATGCATGTTCCATAGCAGAAGGCATGCACATTACACAATACAGCATGCATGTGTCATACCAGAAGGCATGCACCTTACACAATTATAGTAGTAGTTAGCATACATCCCTGTGTTGCACCATTTAGACCAGCACACATACACCAGTCTGATGTGTGGCATATGGCCTTGACAATCACATGTAGTATGACGTGATCTGCTGATGTGTTGAATGACATGCATACATGTTTAACACAATGGTGTCCTGTCAAATATACAGTGGAGTAATTGTGTCCCAATGCACGGACATGTTATACTAACATGGACCTTCCGCTGACGCAATGTTGTCCATCCACCCTACAGATATACAGTGACATACTGCACATTTAGCTGATGTGCATGGCCATTGCAGGGAATCATGTGGCTTCTCTATTGCTATACAGTATGAGTTACAGACACAGTTCATAGCCATGACTGTGTGCAGATGCAATACATTTATACTGTGGAATGTGTCCCACGTCACTGAGGTGTATACATACTAAACCATAATGTGGAATGTGTGACACAGGTCACTAAAGGGTATACGGATGACACCCCTGCACATCTGCAACCATATTGCTCATGCCTGGCAACTATGGCCAGACATGGCAAACTCATCAGTACTCCATGTTCCACATGACATCTGTGTACCACAGATAACAGTGATGTCTGACACTAGCAAGGGGAATGTACTGTATCTGTGGCCTGATGTGGTTGTCTGTGTATGTTGTGCAACACATGTATGTATTTGGATACTGTACAGGTGACTACTGTCATGTCGTGACACACTCAAGATGTTCAACACATGTTATGCGGTGGTTTGATGTCATGCCTACACAAGATGTGCACAGGCCTGTAGGATGTTTAGTGTTTCACATCTGCAATATCACCATTACACAAAGGCCATAGTTGGATTATGTGGAGCCAATGCACAACAGGGTGTACATACATGCACAACACTTGTACTGTGTGTGTGTTGCTTCATGTCTCTGGCCATCCTCGATGGCCATGTGTGAACATGTTTTTCCCAAATGGTTGTGATGGGCGTCTATTTCACATGTCAGTGGTGTCCCATATGACATACACCCATAGATGTCGTATACTCCACTGATGACAGGGTTATGCAGACAAAGGGTGGTATGTTTGAGATGTGGGATATGTTTTGCAGGATAGTTAGGTAGTGTTGCAGTCAGCTCACTAAATGTCATGGACATGTCAGATAGCACATAACATTGTGTGACATTCATAGCAGGGGTATAATCCACACAGGTGAATCCTGTGGGCTGGCCATACTCCAGCTCACTGTGTAGTACTGTTTGTATTCTCCACATGTGTAGTTCTGATCTGTAGTACATGTCCCTACAGTGAACCACACCTCCACCATTGTGTGCATAGCTGTCCACATATCTGGCAATGACAGTTTGTGAGGTTTCATGTTGGTGTTTCATATAGTTGACAATTATTGCACATGGGTAACCCTTGTGATGCATTGCAGGTCCAACCTGTATATATTGACAGGACCATACATTATGTGTGCATGTGGTAAATGGCCACATGACAGATAGATCTATGCATTATCATGCCTGATACATAATAACAGTCTCACCTGCAATGGGTTGCTGTTGCAGCGGAACACCAGAGGTACCTAAATAGGAGTGACACAGCAGTATGATCATTATCCAAACCTGTATGATAACCACAGGGTGAAATGTGCATGTTAACACATAAGCCAGTACAATAGACTATACTATGGAGTATGCACATGTGTGCATACACGGAGTAGCAAACTATAGTATGTGGCATGTGTGCATACATGCCTTGCATATGATGTTACATTACATATTGTAGAGTGACACATGTAACTATAGTTGTTATATGTGCAGTAGTGACTTAGCAGGCAACTCCAGGCTCGGTGGTTGAGAGACACGCACCTCCACAATATCAGCTAAAGCTTGTGGATGTTGTTCTGCAGGTGTCCCCAGGATGGCTGGTAGCTCCTCGGTATGTGTGAGTGGGGGCTGGGTTGGTGGCCCACAACCTGTTGCACCTTGTTCCCTAGCGATTGCATTTGCACGCTGTTTTGCCCATCTAATTAGGTCAGTACAGTGTCTGCACACCTGCTGATAGGTGCAATTGTGGCCACCCACATCATTTACCCTCCTGCAAAGTTCTTGTCACTGAGCATCCCACTACTGTGCATCCTGTGGCACATAGCTGAAGAGTATGTGATGATTATCGAGGAGGTATGGGATGAGGACCTCATCCTCCAAGTGGATATATGGCAGCAGCCTTGCACACGGCATACCTGGAAGACATAATGATAGAGACAGGTCACAGTAACTCACAGAGACGTACAGAGGTACAGCTGAACATACATGTGTATCACATTTTTTATGATTAAATATTTGTCATTGCAAACTACATTACACTAACACCACTGACATGTTTGTGTCACACACATTTGACACTCAATGGTGATTGGATATTATCACCATATATGTGTGTGTCAAGTGATGACATTGCTCATACTCCATGTCGATGCTATCTTGATGTGGGCATGTCTGTTTGCCTGTACTGGTGTTCTTACCTATCAGCACATGCCTAGATGTGTTCACATTAATGCAGTAGACCTTGATGCTGTGTATATCTCACATATATAGCCTTACACTGCCTTAACGGACATGACCTGTGGCCTTGCAGACTTGCTCACAGAAGGTTTTACATGTATGTGTTTTGCCATATACATCTACATGGCACTGTACAGCAGTTCAACATCCTGCCATGTATTACCTGTGTTGCACATGTGATACACATGGGACACTGGCTAGTCTGATGGTATTTGCAAGGTTGGATATCAACTCCTTGAAGGCTTACTGTGGCTGAGGCGCTAGAGTGATAAGTTAATAAACTTGTTCTTGGATCCTGGTTTGCTGCTTTCTGTGTTGTGGTGCTGGATATCAACTATAGCATGTATGGTCATAGTCAACTAGTAGGCTATATGCCCTGGGCCATGTATGAGCCTAGGATGAAAGGTTACCTAGCTGTGGCCAACAGGCAGGTTTCAGGGGCCAGGTCAAGTAGTGCCACATAACTGATCCACAGGGTTACTGAAATATTTGCCATGTGGTCATCACACCATGTCTGAAACAGGGGCAATGCAGCTATGCTGAACAGGGATGCATAGTATGGCAGGAGCATGTAAAGTGTATGGGACAAGGATCTGTCCAGCATGTAGTGATCCTTGTACTAGGAAGGTAGATGTCCATGAAGTATGTGTTTGAGATCAGGATGTGTAAGTGTAGCATGTCCAACATCTCTGGGTTGGACATGGCTTTATTCAGGGTAGGCATCATGCTACATAGTGGAGATAGGGATTGGGAATGCTGGTGTAGGCCATCTGAACATGGTCAATAACTCTTAAAGGAAATATGTGATCTGATATGGGTCACTTGAGTGTTGAGTATGGCTGAACAATGATCTCTATATTTATGGATGGCACCCTGTCATGATTAGGGTTGCCACTTACGACTAGCTGACAGGTGGGGTGATGTAATTATCACAGGAAAGACTGCTGTCCAGCTGCATCCCATACACACAGTGTCCATTATGATGACCGCTGCCTAGGTGGTAGTTCATGGGTACAGGGTTTTCAACATAGGGGTTGACAATGCAATATGTAGCTGTCAGATTGCGGCCTTATGTCACACACCTCACCCACAAAGCCCCTTCAGTATGTTGACAGCAACACTCATTGAGTCAACTATTGCTCCTAGTTCATAGTCATTTGCATACTTCAATAGGCAGATGCCTTCTGTGTTCATCTGTGTGGTATAGACTACAAAGAGGGGGTGTACAATGAATTAACCCTGTATTACTGTAGCTGGCACTGGTTTGATGTGCATGTATTATTCAGACACCTTCTGTAGTGTTGGTTCTGCCAGCGGTCCAGTTGCAAAACACTCCTGTGACATAGGAATGTACATCAAGTATACTGAGTGTAGCTGGAACACAGTATGGGTGATGACGTCCTATGACCTGGCATGGTTATGATATGCTGTGTGAAATCAACCTTACTGTCATCTACATCTGTACTGCTGACATCAAATAAGCTGACCAAGGTTCATGGCCTTTCAGACCAGACTCAGCAGGGTAGTAGTGCAGTAACCCCCATTATCAGTGGTGTCTCCCGCTTTGTGGGTTGTGATAACTGTTGCTGTGCACCATTCAGTGTGTACACAGCCTGACATGAAGCTATGATTGTACATGATGTTTATGTGGAGAGCAAATTGTTTTGACATTTATGTAGGATACAACCTGGGATGTGGACAGGTCCCATGCAGCCTGTATGTATGTCATTAGAGAGTGCAGCTTGTACCTGCATAGTTGTTATTACAGGGGCTCTGTAGTGTACATGGATATATGAATGTGTACCTGTTAGTGGGGGGGGGGGGCAGTGTGTTTATGTTATCCAAGACTCTGTCTGGATGAACAGGTGCTATTTCTGTAGGTGCAGTACTTCGCATGCCATAGTGCTGTGAAGCACAGCAGGTCTTGTTGTTGCCATTATGTTTCATGACACAGCTATGGAATCCTCTGTGTTTGGCTTCATAATATGTGGATGATTAGTTTCTCAGTAGCTTTGTGTGGCTTTATATGGTGTATCTGCATCTTACTGAGGACTATCCACTGTACCAAGAGTGTTCACAAAGTGTGCAGCTCCAGTTGTAGCTTTTTACAGGCTTCACGGTATCCACATTTTTCCACATTTAGACAACTTGCTAAGCCTTGCAGAGGCTTTTTCAAAGTGTCAGGAATTTCTCTCATACATGAGAGATCTCATACACAAGCTGATATTCCAAGAGAACATTCAAACGTCTTTCTTGCCTCCTTCACACAAAATTGTGTTCCAGGGATATCAACTAGACACCTCAGTTCAAAGAGCTTGTCTTCCATAGGCAAAAATAGATTTTTATCTAGATCTGTTTCTAGGGTTTTCTACTCAGACTTCAGTCACTGTGAGGGAATACCTCAGGATTTTGGGTCTCATGGCAACTATGATTTTCATGATACCCCTTGGCAAGACTCCACATAAGAAAGATTCAGTGGTATCTGAAATCTCTTTTGTCCCAATGTCAAAACCTTCTAGCTTTTCAAATCTTAATGCTGGGGTCTGTCAGAACAGAAATCTTTTGGTGGAAACAACTCATATCCTAAAATCCAGGTCTCCATTTCTACCTCCCTGCTCCAAAGCAGTCAGTAACCACAGACATTTCTGACTTTGCATGGGGAGCAGTTTCAGGGGGGTATAAGTGCAGGGTGTGTGGGAAGCCAAGAACAGACACAAACATATAAATATCAAGGAGATGCTTGCCCTGATCAATGCACTCAACTCTCTGAACTATCATTTGTCATAGGGACCTCTTCAAATGGTTGCAGACAATACCACGGTCATGTGGTACATCAACAAGCATGGGCAAACCAGATTCTGCCCCCTTTGCAGACTAGCTATGTTAGCTTGGGATATAGCTTCACAGCACAGTCTCACTCTACAGGCATTCAGCATTCCATTAGAGTAACCCTTTGTGGCAGACAAGCTGAGCAGAACCAGGTCTGATGCTCACAACTGAAAACTACATCAAGGGGTCTTCCAAGATTTGATCCATATGTATGGAGTTCCTCAATTAGACCTCTTTAGGCCCTCTCTGAACAATTAACTAGTAAGATTCTGTTCCAAGACTCTATGTAAGAGAGATTCCTTTTCTTTTCTTTGGACATTAATGTTCCTGCATGCATTTCCACCCTTTCCACTAATATCCAGGGTACTTCTGAAGATTCAGAAGGACTGCATCAAAATCACTCTATTGACTCCCTTCTGACCCAGGCAACCATGGGTCTTCCTTGTTTTGGAAATGGTCATGGTTTACCACAAGAGTCTTCAGAGACTGGATGTACTCACGCAAGAACATGGATGCTTGACACACCCTGACATCAATCAACTTCAATTGATTGCCAAGTCCTTTTAATCACCTGTTTACGGAGGATGTCCAGCAGGTACTAAAGGAGGTAAGAAAACCTGCGGCTAGAAAATCATATACTAGCAAATGGAAATGTTTTTTAGTTGGTGCCAACAACTTAACCAGCACCTATTTGGGATAGTTGTTCTCTGGTTATACAATATTTGTGTACGTTGTTATCATATGGCCTTTCTTATTTCTCTGTCAAGGATTATTCATAAGCCATTTCAGCATTCTACCCATAGATCCTCCTCTTTCAATGCAGTCTCATGTCAAAATGTTCTTGAAAGGGGTTTTGCATAAGAGGCCTCCAAGAAAGCCTTCCTTGGGATCTTAATTTTGTGTTGGAGAACCTAACACTTGCTACATCTGAACCAGCTAATCTGGGTGACTTGAAGTTCTCAACATGGAAACCAGTTTTGCTGATTGCTCTGACCTGTGTAAGAAGGGTATCTGAGTTGCAAGCTCTTACGGTGAGTCAGTCCTATCTCATTTTCCATGGGGACAGAGTTTTTGAGAATTAATCTTCCTTGTATGCCTTAAGTGGTATCCAAGGTTACTTTAATCCAAACTATCCATCTCCCCATTTTCTTTCCTGAACAAAAAACATGAGGTAGAAGGGATACTCCACACCTCAGCTACTATCTTGATAGAACTAAAGTTTTCAGATCTTCAGATCAATTGTTCATTTCTTGTGAAGGTAAGAAGAAGAGACAACCTGTGGCAAAACAGACTATTTCTAAATGGTTGTCTAAGGCTATTCCCTTTTGTTATACTCACCATGATAAAACTATTCTAGGCAGGGTCAAGGCCCATTCTATCAGGGACTTGCCTTTTTGGAAAGGATAGGTGGGATTCTAGAAGTATTCTAGAAGCTGCTACTTGGCCCTCTATACATACTTTTGCAAAGCACTTTAAGCCTGATTCCTTCTCTAGGTCCAGGTCAAGCTTTGCTAGGACCATTCTCCAGGGACTCATGCACTCCCTTCCTTCCACCTCCCAAATATAGTTAGCTATGGTAATCTACCCATATAGCTAAGGCAGCTGTGGCAATGATCAATATGATGAACATGGTACAGTTGTGTAAGTTAAGCTTACCATAACAGTAGATGTTTGAATGATCACTGCTGCAGTAGCCGATACCTCCCTCCATCCCACTTGTTTTTTGGTGTTTTGTTTTTATGCCAGGATATGGACATTTATTTTTCATTGTTCCTAGCATTGTCCTTTCAGTGCTCAGTCTCCCTCTCTCTGTGGGCAGGAAGTCTGTGAAGGGCTTCACTCCCAAACTTGTCTTTAAATCAGCTTGACTTGAGTTGCTAGACAATTTGGGCACATGGAAGGTGCCCTGACGCTTTGGAAACTGGCCAGTCTTGGCAGGATATAACCCATATAGCTAAGGCTACTGCACAAGTAATCCTTCAAACATCTACTGTTATGACAACTTTAACTTAGTATTTTCTTAATTAGAATTTTGTTATCTAAGAAATTTAGAGAACAATTTAGCTGAGAGATTAAAATGTCTCCATGTCTGTTCTAAAGAAAGAACGAAATTTGTTTTAAGCAGTTTCATTTAAAGTGTCTAATGTAGTTGCAGTATTATTTTCCTTTAATTACTTTAAGAAGTTCAAAATGACACTTTTGTGTGTTGGATTTTAAAGTAGATACTCTGTTAGAGGAACTTCATATATTGGCTATCTTTTAACCCTATTTGCAAAAATAGTGGCTATAATTTTAATTTCAGTATTGGTCAGTAGTTCTTCAGTGAATTCTGCTCTGTGCTAGATATATATATATATATATATATATATATATATATATATATATATGTGTATATATATATATATATATATATATATATATATATATATATATATATATATATATATATATATATATATATATATATATATTTATATAAATATATATGTATAAATATTTTAGACATAGGGAGAAATTCAATAAAGTCTACGCAAATTAATTTTCCATGTAAACATAGTGGCATGGAGCTTACACAGAACTAATCAGCCATGAGACCCAGTAAACAGAGCTGAGGGGCATGCACGAGTGTGCAAACACAGAAATATCCGTGGCATGCAAAACACCTCACAAGCAGGTGAAATGCATGCAAATGAGGGTGCTGGAGTGATCCAGCAAGCAGATAGGCCTAGTGCAAATGCCGTGTTGGTGTCCGAAGTGTACATGGAAAAATTCCATGTACATGAGATAAAAAAGTGAACAGGGACTGTAAATGCCCAGTTAAAAGGATAGAAATAGAATAACAGACTCAGATATGTGAAACACTATGCCCTATGTGCTCAAAAAGTAATGGAAAATATATTTTTTAATACGCATATTATGTTTGCACAGCAAACATGTCGTAATGCAAAAAGAATATATTTAAAAGTGTAAAAATGAAAAAAATAAAATACGTGACAATAATGCATCATAGGGCCTTGTGTGGAGTATGTACAATGGTAGATTTTTGTGGTTGCTAAGGAGGCACGGTCTGGAATAGTGTAGTTTCTTGGTTGTATGCATGGATCTGTATGCAAATGAGCTGGGGTTACTGAATAGCAAAACTGGATGTCTGTGCCCACAGATCACATCCATGTAGCCCCAGAACCATGTTGGTGTCCACAGAAGAGGTAGCTGACATCAAAAAGGGGTGTGTCTATATTTCTTTAAGCACATTGGAGCTCAGTGGTGCCTGTTTGCACGCTGCTCTGCTGAGCTGAGCAGGGGGATGTATCCAGTGCCTGCTAAGCTTTCCTTAACTTCGGGGCACATGTTTTAGCTAGTTTGAGCCTGTTTGTGTGGCTCGCTGCTGTGCTCAGCATGCCTGTCTATGGGGGTGTGTTCATTGAGTACTGAGCATTGTTTATATCTGCAGAGCGGGTTTGTGTGCCATACCACAGTGCTTAGCAGGGAAGGTTGTTTAAAAGAAAAAGAAAATTGCCTGGGAAAGCCAATCATATATAAATTACTGATGACCCCTGTCCCACTTAAACTGGGCTACTAAAACTCTGATAATGATGTACTTGGTAGGTGGAATGCATCCTAGGTAGCCAATCATACAGGCTATACCTACAGCACAGCACTAGAAAAGTTGCATAAACCCTAGAATCTGATTTCACCCCCATACTCTGCACCAGTGGAGTACAAACATGGGATTTCTAACTAAAGCAATCTGCTGAACCTCTACTATATCTGTATGTGCTGCATGCTGAGGTCAGTGCTGATGCTGATGCTTGCAATAGGCCAAAACTGAGAAGGAGAAGAGTGTTCAGGCCCAGGGTAACCTTCCAGGAGCTACATGAGCTGGAGATTCTAGAGTGCTACAGGTTGGACAGGGACATACTACAAAAACTAACTGAGCTCTGCCACCCTCAACTCAGACCCAGAGCCAACAGAGGGGAACCCATCCCAGTGGAAACAAAGGTATGTGTAACCCTTAGGATACTAGCTACAGGTAATTTCCAAAGACCAATTGGAGAAATTATGGGGGTCTCACAGGTATCAGCAACCAGAGTACTCCACCATCTTCTGGATGCCATGCTAACACATGTCAGTAAGTACATTTATTTACCCCGCACCCCTGAGGAGAGGGCTAGCAGTATGCAACTCTTCTACCATGTAGCACACTACCCTGAGGTACTGAGTGCCATAGACTGCACTCATGTACACATCAAAGCACTGCCCGGTGAGAAAGGTAGAGTCTATGTCAAACACAAGGGGTATCACTCCATTAACTGCCAGGTCAAGTGCAATGCCCAGGGCATTATCATGAATGTGTGTACTGACAGCCCTGGCAGTTATCATGACCCCCATATCTGGCATGCATCACAGCTCAACCAGATGTTTGCCAGGGGGGACATCCCGTACGGCCATCTACTGGGGGATGCTGGCTATGCACTGGAAACATGTATGATGACACACAAGTAGAAATGCATACACACCCACCAAAGAATGCCATAATGAGACACACGCACAAACTAGAAACATCATAGAGTGTGTGTTTGGGCTGCTCAAGTCACGGTTCCAGTGTCTAGATATATCTGGTGGAGCAATACTCTCCATCCACTTGTGCTCAGATATTCACAGTATGTGCTGCTCAGTATGCTCCTGTGGAAAAAGCTGCAGCAGGATCAGCAAAGGGAAGGGATACACAGCCCAACACCACTGCCTAGGTCACCACAGCCACAGTCACAGGAGGACTCAGAGGCGGAACCCCCAGAGGTTGTCCCTGTAGGCAGATGTAGACATGCACTGACAACCTAGTGTCCTAGGGACTGACACTGTACTCTGACTTGCATGCATAGTAAAAAGGATGCTAGCCAGACCGCACAACTTGTACCTAACCATGTATTGGCTGTGTACTGCATGCATCAGACAGAGTCATCCCTGAAACACAGGTCTCTCAACAGCTGCATTCACAAGGTAAGTCAATATCTTATACAACAAATGTACCTGGTACTAGACTGTGGTAGCATATGTATGGATCTGCTGCATGTATGCAAGAGAACTGAGTGGACTACTTGGCTACTTGCAGAGAACTAACAGCTACTTGGGACAACAGGTACTCTGTCCCATACTGGGTGCCCCATAATATGCATTAGACCACATGGCTGGAAAATCCACTGCATTAAGCAAGGAAAATGCCAAACAGTGGGGTCAAAGGACAGACATATGACTTTCAATGCCAGAGTCCCCTAGCCCCCTACCACCAAAACATCAGTGTTCCCATACAGCTGCAGTAACAGTATGTCTGCAAGGATATATCAGTAGACCACACAATTCTACGGTTGTCACAAAGAACCTGGCCACATGTTGTATTTCCACAAAATGCAGGGGTCACAGCAAGGGTCACAGTGTATGTCTGTATGCTGTTGATAGTGTGAGGAATTGAACCTCACTTTCTGGAGGCTGGTGTGGCTCACTGGGCTAAGGACATTAACATGGTTGATGTTACTGATGGTTCGAAGCTGGCCACACCTACAACTTTTGCATGTGAGTTACTCGTATGGTAGGAGTCCCACAGACTGTCATAACACCATAATCTGTTATTTCAAGGAAGCTGGACAGAACCAGAGGAAATGGGGGGACAGATGTCCAAACCTACAGACATTATAGATGCTCTGAGTAACCTAGAAGGTGGCCCAAATATACGGAGGATTAACTATTAGCCAGACAAATGTGGAAAGTTGATAGAATAGCAGGTCTTGCATTAGCATGAATCCCCTGATGTGCATGGAGTCAGTAACTCAAATGTCTTGTATCATATTCTAATGTCAATCTATAATGTTTTGCCCCTAATGTGCCAGAAAATGACAATGCTATGTAAAATGTACCAAAAATATGATGCAAAACTCTACACATTTCATTACAATGTGTACAGTTGATAGTTATGGGTCACATATTACATTCAGCAAAGAGCTGGGGAATGCCTTGGATAAAATATCAGGGAGGTGTTAGACTGTGGAAACAGGTCCATCAGCCAATTGGCTGCACCACATAAAATCCCAGACTGGAGTACAGGTAGGACTGGCCTGGAGTCATCTTGTAAGTACTGACAGTCACACTGGGCATGCTCCTACACTTACCTAACTTGAGCCTATGTCTGTTGCCTCTACTGCCCAAAGACCTGCTATGTGGACATATGTCTGTACAGACAGTCAGCTACGTATACATATCTGTCTCTCCCTATCCCCTTCATGCTTGATTAATGTCTATATCAGTATGTGGCACACACACACACACACACACACACACACACACACACACACACACACACACACACACACACATATATATAAAATGGTAACAAAAGATGTATATATAAAGTACAATGATACATAGACTTCCCATATATATCTACATAACACATTTATATTACTTACAGACACAACTACATTTAAGGAGACAACCCTGTTATACACATTGATATAGATATGGGTGGGGATGTACGAATGTCTCCACATACCCCAGAATGCTGGGGTTATCTGCACATATACATCACAACAGTTGTCCGATGACACCTGACCAAGGCCACAACAGTACATAATCCACTCAACCACAGACCGCTGAGCCTGCAAGCTGTCACCCTGCAGACAGACATAGGTACATAGGTGGTGTAATGTACAATGGGTGCAATGCACTCCTTGGACAGGCCATAGTGTCCCTGCCCACATGTCTGCCTATCAAACTGCAAATAGCCACATATGGCCAGACTGGTAGTACACACATAGCAAGGATATGACCAGGTATCCCACCCCTAGGACACTAGATACAACAACAGCACCAAGCAGTATCACTCTGCAGGCCACACATGTTGTCTAACACAAGGCCACTTAGCGTACTCCACAAATACTGTTCCTGCATCAATATATGCAACAGACGTGACCTGTGGTGCATGCAATAGGTACTATGAGCTGTAGTGTGCAATACCTAGCTAGGTAGGAGTTTTAATCTCACATCCTCCAACTCAGCATGTGTGCATCAATATATCCCATCACAGCATGATGGACATGCTCATATGTGCTGTCTCCATGCAGTGGTATGCATTTTTGCTCCTGTAACAGGCTGCTTTCCTCTAAATTCCCTCCTCTACAAGGCTTGTTGATGTCATCCACCTTAAGAGCACTGGCTGACAGCATAGTAGCAGATAAACAGTGTAGCGCATGCAATAGGTTTTGTGAGCTATAGTGTGTAATACTAATTAGGTAGGAGTTCTAATCTCACATCCTGCAACTTTGTGCGTGTGTATCAATACATCTCCATTCCCCTCACAGCACTATGGACATGCTCATATGTGCTGTCCCCATGCAATGATATGCATTTTTGGCCCTGCGACTGGCTGCTGGCCTCTAAATTCCCTATTCTACAAAGTCTGCTGATGTCATCCACCTTAGGTGTACTGGCTGACAGTGAAGTATCAGATAAACTGCATGGTGCATGCAATAAGTACTGCAAACTATAGTGTCTAATACCTAGATAGGTAGGGGTTCAACTCTCACAGCATCCAACTTGTGTGTAAATATGTTCCCTGACAGCACTACAGACATGCCCATGTGGCCTCCCCCTGTGCATTGGTTATGCATTTTATGTCCCTATGACTAGATGCTGGCCCTAAATTGCCCTCCTCTACATAAGCATAACTGATGCCTGCCACCATCTACAGCTGTATGTCCAGACTACCCAGGTAGTGTGTATCAAGCGTAGTAAAGTGTGTCACAGGGGGTCGACTTCACATAACCGAATGCACAAATGTTCGAAATTCATATGACCGAGACCATATGATCGAACATTTGAATGTTCGAAAATGTGAACTAGACCCGTAAAAATAAACAAACGCACATTAAACTGCACCCCCCCACACACACACACACACACACTTAAATATACCAACTCCGAGATTGCACTACAGCAAGAACAAGGGAAACCTCCCGGTCCGCACTGTATGCAATTTCCTGTTCAGAATGTCTGTATTTCAAAACTTTGAACATATGGTCTGCGATCATATGGGCTTCGAAGTTTTGAATTTTGGCATTCTGAAGGGGAGCCATTACAGGGTATGAAAGCATGTTGACGCTGACTGTTCCCATTGCCCCTGACACAATGTTCTATGCATATGCACCTAGGGAGCCATGCATATATACTGGCATACCATATTGACGTCATATCTCTGCTGTGCTGCCTGGCATCCTATGCTGCTGTATTTCTGCCATGTTCCATAGTTGCACCACTCATACTGCTGGGACAAAAATATACACAGCTCTGTGATGCACCTGTCATTCTGTAACACTACCACCAGTGTACCTTCAGGCAACAAAGATACACAACGTTTGATGTATACTCCTGACACATGCCAGCATACAGTATCTGTCGTGGCCCACAACAACTTCCATGGCATAACACTACTGCAATACACAAACGCATGTAAAGTTATATGGCCACCCTATGCATCAGACACATATATGCAGGTCCCTGCATCAATGGCATGGATGGCAGGGATATGGCACAATTATCATCACATGCACAGGGTGTGGCGTGGTGGTGTCAGAGGCCTAGGCTGTGCCAAACAGTTGACAGCATGTCTGTCAGTCAGGAAGGGGTGCTGTTGACATAGGTCACAGAGTGGTGCTGTGTGTGTCTGTGGGTGACCTGCATGTGACAGTGGTGTTGGAGTGTGTGACAGTACACAGTCAAACTCAGTGCTAGCCCTATATGTGTGTATGATGGACAGCTGTGGATTGTACATAGTAGAGTGGACAGTTCACTGTGAGTGGACAGTTCTCCATCTCTGGTCATGAATGTGGGAACTGGCTCCTCCATGAGTAGCACGGACAGCACCATGCCCAAGGCAGATGTCATGCTAGTACCTGACAGTGACTGCTGTCTGCTGGGCCTGTGTCCCCCACAGGATTGCCCAGGACGATGTGCCCATGGCCTGCTACATCATGGTATGGACAGAACGCCTCCCTCTGTAGCAGTGGAGGTGCTGCCACTACAGGAACATAAGTATGCATGGTCACGTGGACTACCAGCAGATGGTGTTGCTGGCCTACATCAACATGTCCAATGCCTAACCTCAACCAAATGTTCCAGTACAGACAATGTGTCTTCAAAGACAGACACTGTCTGAGCCCACTGTCTGTCCACTACATCAGTGAAACGTTCCATGTCATCACCAATGTGGTGGAGGCAGTCACAAATGTCAGACTGCTGCTTCCATAACCATAAGCATCTGTCTGGTGTCACATTCAGCTCATGCCTGTGCTTCCATGGCACCCTGAAACATGCAGCGAGTAACCCGTAATGTGACACCTGCAACAGGAAGTGGATGGGCAGCAGTTCTCCTTCAAGCACCCCTGTCAATCTGCCTCTGTGGGACCTCACCAGCTGTCTGACTATGGCCAGTGTCTACACTCACCGACACCATAGTTCTCACACTGTCTTGTACTATGTCACCACCCTCTGACTATCCAGTATTTGTGGCCTCTGGTGAGAGGGTATGTGTGGGCATGAGCAATGGGGGAAGAAGAGGGATATCAACCTCTGGGAGAGATTCAGCCATCGACAACCTCACCTGTGCCTCACTTTGGTCACCATCATCATCAGAGTCCGATGAGGTACTGCCATCAAGTTGTAAGGGGACAGACTCCAACCCACCCTGTTCACCTGTGAGCATCAAGACAAAAGCAGTACATTACCACCTGCACTATTATGTATGGTAATCCACACAGACTCATACAGATGAGAATCCACAACTGCATTACATGTCCCACATCTTCTCATCTCTGATCCCATGCACAACAGATACACCCACAACAACATACACAGACAACCCAGGCCCTGTATAACATGCACGTCAGCTACATTCAGGTAATGTTGCCAGTTCCTCAAATAAAAGAAGTAGAGAGGAGAAAGCAAATTGTATTCCAAAAAATGAACGCTTTATTAGAAAGTCTGCGTTTTCGTCCATATATAGACTTCATCAGATTAAACAAAAAAATATACTCATTACATTCCTATTTATACAGATTTAATTCTTCACAAACCAATCCTAACTGACCATGATTAAAAATTGACAAATCAGCATCAGTGTTTCACTAAAATCTCATTAGTATCTCATTAATATGTATTACCTTTTAAAAAAACATAAAACCATTTGTGTTTATATAAATGCAATTGAATTATTAAAACCTAGGTAGAATATTATTTGTGATTATTGTTTTCCATTTCTTACGTAGCTTAGAATTAAATGCATCTTATATTTGTATATATAAAAAAATTCGTTTAAAATACATTGTGTAAAATAGATCAGAATTCTTTGAACAATGTTTAGCACCATCTACTGGTCATTTAGATTATGACTTCTTATAACTATGTTCTAGCTGCCCTCAATTTTAACAGTGGTAAGATAGAAATGTACTCATTCAGGCCAGGGGTCCTGTTGGCTTCTAAGGCTACCTGCCACCATAATTCTTTGTAGCCTATATTCTCTTCCCATGGACCCCCCCCCTAATGTCCTCTTTTACTTGGTCCAAAATAAAAAAGTGAAATTGATATTCTTTACAAGTCTTACTGTGCCTGAAAAGTGCATTCGTTTCCTTACACTTTTTAATATCGTACATGTGTTCATAGATCCTCTTTTTCAAGGATCTTTCAGTTTTACCTACGTAAAACGAAGTACACTTTTTACAAATTGCCAAATAAATCAAACCTTTAGAATCACAGTTAAAATAACCTTTGCTATACAGCCATAGTTCCCTACTATCCAAATATACTTTCTCAAGGTTTATTACAAATTCACATTATTTACACTTTCCACATTTAAATGTCCCCACTTTACATGAATGGGCCCTATCACCTATTTTTCTTCCGTTCCCATTTTCCAATATATTTTTGATGTTCAGAGGGTTCTTAAACACAACTTTTGGATTTGAATCAGATAGACCTTCTAAGTAAGTGAGAGTTTTGACTTTCTCCCATTCTTTTTGAAAAAGCTCCTTTACTTTCTTATTCAGATTATTGTATTCTAGTACTAGTGATTGTTCGTATTTACCATTCCCCATTTTCGTGTTAACAGCATAATTCATTGTGTTTTCTCTTTCCCCTAAGATGGGCTTGAATCTTCCACTTCTTGCCTTAGTTATTTCTGTTCTAAGTTCATTAACAAACTCTTTGGGGTACCCTCTGTCTATAAACATCATCTCCAGTTTGTCACATTCCATATTAAAGTCCTCGTCTGAGCTTGTCATCCTGGATCCCCTGACGAATTGTCCCTTCACCAGGTTCCTTTTGCAATAAATTGGATGTGCACTCTCAAAGTGGAGAAATGAGTTGACATATGTCTCTTTCCTGAATACCCTTGTCTCAAAAGCCCCAGTAGTTTTCCTAATTTCAATGTTGCCAGTTCAATACACCTGTGAAGTATGCAATATGACAGTGTATGTGATAGAAATATATATTAAACCCAGTACACCTATCTTGACAATGACATGTCAGTTGTAGTACCACTATCTTAGGTATGTACAATCTCCCTATTGTGTCTGCATGGGCATCTTGGAGTAATTGCTTCATGTATAGCAGGCTGTGTAGTTGCTCATAACTATAAGTGCAAACATGTTAATGTTTGTACAAATACACACCTGTCATTCATGAGGCTATGCACTGTAGTTAACTGCTCCGAAATGGAACATACAATTACACTACTGTAGCCAAGCAGAACATTTGTGCAAATGGCAAAATGGCGGCCCTTAGCATTCATAGGGTATATTTGATCAGACAAAACAACAGTATGGCACTTACCAGGTACAGGATCATGGACTCGGGCCACAGCTGATGTACCTGTGAAAGGTGAGGGTGAGGTATTGTCAGCAACACCAAATGTTGAAGTGTTGCAAGGTAGTATGTGTATATATCCACATGTACAGTAGCTAATGTGATACTGGTTATATTGCTGCCATTCTTAGTATGTGTGCACAACTGTGGTAAAATACCAACCCCCCCCAATACAGATAGATCTGACACCCATGTACTAGTCTATAGAGCCTGCCAAATGACTGCAAATGTATTATACTGGTGAACAGAGTCAGCTTACCTGGGAACTCCTCTGATGTGGATGCTGTGGCCCCCATCTCCAGGATGTATGGCATGATGATTGGCTGGGAGCTGTGGGGTGATCCTAGGTTTGCCAGGAATTCCTCTGTGGCTGAGACTGGTTGTTGTGTTGCAGGCCATCCACCGGTGGCAGCACGATCTCTGGCAACAGCAGCTGCCCTTTGAAGTGTGGCATTGACCATGTCTGTGGCCTGGTGTCAAACCTGCCCATAGGTCCTGTCCTGTTGGCCAATATCATTAACAGCCCTCACAAGGTCAGCCCACAATGCTGCCTGCTGTTCTTGATTGTGGTGACCCCTTGACAGCAGGATGTGATGGTTAAGTTTGAGGGCATCCACTATAGCATCATTTTCTGCAGAGGAAAATGGAGGATGTCTCTGTCAATAGATCGTACCTGCAAGGCAACAACAGGGGAACACATTACAGGAACAGATACATGGATGTCCATGATGTACAGACCCTGCACAACCAAAATGGGCTGCACTATCCACCACTCCCTCACACATCATACCTCGCAGTCTATCAACACACTACATGTGTGGCTATCACAAAAATAGGAGCAATACCGGTTATGTCCCTGTGTGCCATGACAGTCTGCTATATGCCTCTACACCCATCACTGACTGCAGTCTATTGTGGTGTGTCCTCTACCAGCAAAGTCCCACTACTATGTCATACAGCCACTGTCAGACAAATAGTTGTGTGTTATTCCAAAAACTATATGGGGACAGTGCAGCAACACCTGTGTGCCACAATGACAGACAGCAATGCAAACCTGCTGTAGTATATCTTCCCTGTAGGCATCATACTTCTGAACTACACAGATGTTTCTGGAATGTGAACATGTGGCTCATAGATGTGGTCCTTTTGGCACACACATGTGGATGTCTAGCATATGATTGGCCAATCATTGATGGTTGTTGTCAGAATATAGGACTCTGGCTGTCACACACCAGACCCCTCAGAAAACACTTATGCTACAGTAATATCTGTTAGTCTATTCATATTCTTACTTTGTATGACCAATATGTGTACTCTGTCACTGAGTTTGGGCCTGCTCCCCCCCACACTAAATATGTCTATGACCTGAATTCCTGCTGTAAGGGGTTGACAGGTATGTTAGCCATAGCTCTCATGCAATGAGGTACGAATGTCAACAAAACACTGACCTAGCCAGAGTACATCAGGGACAGTCAGGAATACCTTTACAATGTCAGAACTATTTCTGTGTGACATTGACAGACTGAGAGGAGGTGAATTACAGTACATCGTTTGATATTATAGCTGTGTACACCCTTACTTACTGTCAATATGTCTTACTCATAATCCACTAGCTTTCCTATGACAGCCGACCAAAGTAGGAGGGAATAACAGGGGCAGAACTATGATTTGATTCTAAGCAGGGACAGTTAAGAGGCATGCCTGTAGCCGTTGGACACCAGAGTATCACCAACATGTCAATATCATAGATGTACTACAAGCTTACTGTTGTAATCCCTATTCCCCATACTTCCATCCTCCCATCTGCATTCCATTATATGGAGATGTATTACATGCCTAGTAGAGTGAAGTAATACTATTTTGACCAGAACCTCTGCAAACAGCTTGCAAAACCATTGTCTGTATGAGTAAAGCAACATACAGACCTGTTCCCCATAAGCAGTTGTTTGTCTTTTGAAGGTAATGCTCATTAACAGGTGATTGCCTGTGCATCAATCTGTGGCTCTGACTTATTAATTTCATCCAAAACTGCTGGATTGCACTTTCATTAGCCAGTAACAATGCACCACAGTGCAATATTTAAAGGCTTCATGTAGGGCTTGGCCCCTTTCTTAGTCTTTTAGATGGACATTAGTGAGGTGTGAAGACTACAGCATCACAGAGGGTAGGTACAAATACTGTTCACTGTTGAGATTTATGAGGTATGTCCACGGTTTTTCATGATATGTTTGGCCATTGCCCCATGACATTGTGATTATCTTGCAGTTCAGTGGTAAACATCGGGGGATGAGGTCAGTAAGGGGGGGAGAGATATGTGAGTGTCAGGCATCATACCCATCAGAATATGCATGCTGATGCAGTTGCTGCTATTTTATCAGCTCATTATCTTTGTAGGAGCAAACTGTGAAACATGTCCTTGTCACTGGACCTTTGTCACCCCCCCACCCTTTATGTCTGGCTTTGTCTGGATCCCTTGTTCTAGGGGGTTGTGAGGTATGGTAGGTCTGTAGCAGCTAGCTTAACATACAGCTGTGTATGTTGCAGGCTGCAGCTTCAGCCTAGGACACATGGGGAAGTGTGAACACTTTGGAGAACAGCAAGCTGTACGTGTAACTAAGGCAGCAGTGTCAGCTCTGTTGTTGCTTGACTTTACAGTCCAGTCAATTAAGGTACATTTGCTATGTAACAGTGCCAATCACAGTGTAGTAGGCGACATATAGTTAGGCTATACAAATATGTGCAGTGTGTTCCTGCCTACAGGCCTTTGACTTGCAAACATGGGTAGCAGTTAATTCAATAGCAGCAACATGTGTGGGTTAAAATTGCATGACTCAGTCATTACTTGCTGTGTTCATAGCAATGTAATTGAAATGCAACACACTGGATTCGTACCCAGGACTCTGGGTGGCAAAATATACTACGTGCAAGGCATTTAACAGACTGAGACACTAAGCCAGTGTTACAGTAAGTCTATCTACAAGATATATGTGCATACATACAGTCTGTGACACATGTTGTCTGCATCCATCATTATGTACATGGCTGTCAAAAGCAGTTGTTCTGCAGCAGGGTCCCAGTTGTACACATGTACTTTGCCATTGCTACCTTAGCAGGTATGTTTAAAGATGTTTCCCAACCTATACCCCCTATATATTAACACATTATATGCTGATAAAGCTGTTTCATATTCCTCCCATACTGTAGTTCTATATACTTCATCATTATTTAAATTGTCCATGCACATCTTATAATACTGATCTACAGTCATCACAACTAATTTATTGCCTTTATCTGTGGGCTTGAAAATAATATCATTTTTATCTCTCATAGCTTTTAATGCTTCCCATTCATTTTTAGTCAAGTTGTATGAAATATTATTCCTTTGTTTAAAGATATCTTGCATAGAATAATTTACTACACTAGAAAAGTGTTTTACTGTTTCATTAGTAAAGGGCGGTATATAACTGCTTCTACTACTAATTTTATCAGTCAGCAGTAAACAATAAGCATTTATAATTTCATCACTTTCAAAAGAAGAATCACATGAAAAAAATTCCATAGATGCTGTTTCATTTAAAGAATTATCCACTTCAAAGGAATTCATTACCTCTACGTTATTGTCCTTATACTTTGAAAAGAAACATAATAAATGTAGTTTCCTTGCTAATTTGAAAACATCTATTTTAAAATAATGCATATTAGATATAACAGTTGGAACAAACTTAATGCCGCAATTTAATACTGCTATTTCAGTATCAGAAAAATGGTGACCAGTTAGATTAAAGACATACTGTTCATCTAACTCACACTTAGTGTTAATAGTCTTTGAAAAATTAGTACCATCTTTTTCTTTTCCCCTGTTGGTTTTGTTGTTGTTGTCTTCCCCACGTCGTATCTGCTTGTCCCCTCTTCCGACCTCTTTCACTTGTATTGGGTCTATTGTGAAAATGTTCATACAAATATTCACTTCTTTGGGCTGGGGGAAGTGAAGGAAAGCCTACATTTTCGTCCGACCATTCTCCTGAAACTTCAGTCGCCTCCGACGAGGCGAACGAGACACCATGTTTTTTCCTAGCTGCTTTTTCGCCAAAGTGATGAAATTATAAATTTAAATAACGATGAAGTATATAGAACTACAGTATGGAAGGAATATGAAACAGCTTTATTAGCATATAATGAGTTAATATATAGGGGGTATAGGTTGGGATACTTCACTAAGAATGATATAGAGAAGAAATTTTCTATAGATAAATGTACTATGTTTAAAGATGTTGCTGATAAAAGGGTATATTTACCTACTATCCCAGGCCTCAAATACATTTATTTATTTGACTCTGTACTGGTGTATCTCTTGCATCAGAGTCCCAGGGACACTGCCATTTTTTCCCATTAGATGTACTTGCAGTGTGTCAGTGGCAATCAGTATATTTTAATTAAGAGTTCAGTGGCCTAGTGGGCTAATGCACTATGCTGTAGTTCACAGGGGCCTATGTCTGAGACTTGGCAGGAGTGATTATTTTGTACATGTGCCCAATACTGTGAGAAACACATAAGATCATTAAAGCACATTAAAGCACACTTAAGCAGATTTGAGCTGGTTTGTGTGGCATGACGCTTAGCTCCACGCAAACCTGCACTAAAAATGTAAAGAGAAAAGAAAAAGGGGGTGATAGGACAGTGGTGAAATGGGAGAAAGCAGGGGGAAATACATGCTGAAAGGCAAGTAGGGATGTGCAGGACGGGTGCAGGGAAGAACCATAGCGTTCCATTTCTTGTACAGCAACATCTGTGTAGTTTGACAGAATTTGTGGATGAATTTGGACTCTCAAACCCCTGAGAGAGGGGTGAGGACAAAATAAATATGTTGTCAAGCCAGCTGGACCAAATTAGTTGTGTCCAGTGGACACGTGCAAAATAGAGAGCTATGTATGGGGACATACTTTTTTTTTTATGGAGAGAGTGGAATGTTGAGAAAGGAATATAGGTAAGTGTGGGGAGGTAAGAGAGGATGGAATTGCAGACATACAAGACAGCAGATAGGGGCAGTGTGTGACATGTGGGGAGTAAACACCTTGGATGTGGAGGGTGTTGTGGAATCTGAGAAGTATGTGCCTCCAGATGGCAGCAGCATGACTGAGCTCCCCACCCATGGGCAGTCAACACTGCTCCAACACTTCCTCGAAGGTGGCTGTGCTGGAGGCTGGGCACCATAGGGCCAGCAGGCCCCACCAAGTTGTTGAGTCTGCCCTCAGTCCAGAGCAGGCATTGTTCATAGCTCCTATGAACTATCCTATGCACCATGGCTGGTAGTTGACTTTAGGTGACTGGCATCCCTCTGCCATCACTCCTGGGGGGATGGGCCCCGTCCCCTGAGGTGGTTCCACCCCAAAGGTGGTGCAGGGCCAGTGGAGGGGGGCATCACCGGCCTAAGTCCCAGATGCCCTGGTACCGAGTGCCAAGGCCAGCTGAGGTAGGGAAGGCGGATGAGCAGGAACCGGCCTACCCTGACATGCTGTGGTTATGGAGGTGAAGCAATACATTTAGGTTAGTTATGAACCAACACATTGTTAGTAATAACAGCATGCCAGAAGATTGGAAATAACCCAATCACATTTCAATGCACATTATATGAAACACAACAATAAATAGCATAGTCTGTATATTAACAACATGCCAGTAACAGTTACGGCATAAGGCCAACAACATAGGTATTTAACAAGATATGTTAATATGCAACCATTATAAGAACACATACCCCAAAATAAAGTTTAATGTAACAACAGATATTAATAGTAAACCATAACCAATGGATAAAAATAATAAATAAATGAAGATAAGGGGTGGGGAGAGAGAAAAATAAACAGTCCATTAATACCATTATTTTTATTATTATTATTTATTATTTTTATTTACATTTGTTTACCGGGAAGTTCCGACTGGACATGGGTCCTTTTTCAGCGGAGGCCCGGGGAGAAAAGCTCCACAGAAAGACATGGTAGATGGGAAAACAATAACAATAAAGGTATGTATACAGTAGAAGTGATCATGACATGGAGTAATACAGGAGCAAAATCGGTACAACTGAGTAGACACTCTAATTACAAACACTGAGAAATAAGAAGTAAAACACAGCGCTACAAACTGTCTAGACGGTAACTAGATAACAATAATAACTGACTAAATGATAACTAAATCCTGGAAGGATTAACACGCAGTGAGTAATTGTAGTCGATTTCATGGAGAACAGTACTGCATCTATTCTACAGCTCTGTCCTTTCTTTATGTTTACAAGTGGACTATAGCTGCTGTAGCATGTACATACTTCTCAAGCTATCCACATGGGGCAGTATTGGCCAAGCCGTAACAACTGTGGGTAGTAAACTACACAGAACACTTGCACATCAGGTAGACCTATATAACTACCAAGGTGTACTGTGGGCTGATATAGTGATACATTCCTGGTTAGATACTCATGTCGATGGTAAATGTGTGACAGAGGGATTACACACTACTAATTACATTCTATGACAGCATGGCACTTGAGAGACATATATGTGTATAGTACAAAAACTATACGGCTATCATGCCTTGCTTGACAGGCATGGGAATGGAACCCAATAGCAGTGACTGCAGAGGACATCTACGCTGAATACATTACTTGACTGCAGCAACCTTTAACAGACACTTCAAGCATACAGCCATAACAATGATTACACATTTTATTTCTTTTATTTATTTTATTAATATTATATTTATTTCCTTTATTTTATTCTATATATTCACATACCTGTTAATGATTTTAACAGTCTGTGACATCTAAGCACACAATTATTTACCTAGACTATGGCCTAACTCACCCATTTTCCTGTAGTTCCTGTGTATTGAAAATCTGTAATAATTGTGTTACTGCCACTGTAATATATAGTGCTGCAGTGCACTGGATTCAAACCCTGATCTGTGTGTAGCAAAATGTACCTTAGACAGCAGACTGCAGTGACAGTTGAACACACAGACATGAAATTCAAGCATGACAGAGATACTAGGTAACCTATACATTACTACATAGAATGAAGGTGTACACAATATATTGTTAGTGAGTTGAAATATTTGTGAAGTCTACAAACCACATCAGATTATTGGGTTGGCTAGCTCACCCATATACATTTGCAGACAGTATATTTGCAGTCTACAGCTATTACACGGTTATATTTGCCCACAGCACCATACCTCGGAGCCTGAATGCTTATATCTGAAATGCAATGGTTAAAGCAAAATAATCCAGATATACACGATATGCCTTGGGTGTTATTGTTATTGCTTCATGTGTTATTGTGAAACATGTGTCATAATTCATTTCTTATAAAACAGCTCTGAATCTACACTTATTTCACAACACTCTTTATTAGATATACCTTGAGGCAGACACTGGCATTGTTTTGTGTTTTTATTGCACAACAGTTATCATAATCAATTTCATACAAAACAGCCCTAATAATACACATATTGCACAAAACAGCTTTATTACAGGTGCCTTCATGCATTTACTGGTATAGTTTCACAGTTTTATTGCACAGCAACAGCTGTAATGCAGGTGCTGCAATATAGCAGTAAATCCACAGTTATTGCAGTAGAAACTTTATTTAATTTCCTTTAACAAAAGTTAATACTTTACTCTTCCCTGCTTACTGCACTACAGTTGGCAGTAGTCACGTATTGAAGTAAAGGTCTATGTCCACATTCATTGCAATACAATCTTCACTGTATATACCTAATGGCAGGTAATGTTTTACTCTTTCTTGTTTATATGACTATAGACTGCAAAATACAACTGTACTCATCACACTCATGGAGCAACATGGCCAAGTGCCAGGTATGTGCCTCAACATTGCGAGCCCTCTCCTCTGCAGCTGTTGGGAGAGAAGGACACCATTACGCATACCAGTTTAGCAGACATTCAAGATTAGATATTGGTAAAACACAGGTAATGGTACTTACAAACATGTGGGAAATTCCCAGCCCAGAATTCTTGGACCCAGGTGTCCAAGAGAGCCCCTTTCCTTCTTTTCAGGTCATCATGTTGGTGATGACACTGTTCACTTGTGCGGGGGATACTAGTTGCACTGCAAGGTCTTTGCCAGCTGGTCCCAGGCCTCTGCCTTGCACTCTGCGCCCTGGTATCCTCCCCTGCATTAGTCAGCCCTTGTGCTTTTTTACAAGGAGTCCAATCATGACTCTGGACTCCTGAATGCCCCAATCCTGTTCTCAAAAGCTCGAACCCTCTCCAACGCCTGCCATAGTGTATCTCTCTGTGAAAGCACTCCAATGGATTATGCTGTATCCCCACCTGTTGAGCTTAATATAGCTTTTTTTCCCACCCTTACAAGCCAGTAGGCAATTTTTAAAAATGCAGCATGTTGCTTGGCACCACATAAACTAGCGCAGCTGAGCTGAGCAGTGCTTAAACTGGCAATACTAAGCAGTGCTTAGCAGTGTGCAAACCAGTGAAGCATAGCCAAGCAATGCCAACCACTGCTAAGCAGTGCATAAACAAAGATTGTCTAAGCAGTGTTTAGCAGGTTTTAGCAGAGATCAGATGAGTGCAACAGATCAGGATTGAAAAATAATCACAATAATTTCTCTTTGGAAAACAAATGCTTGTATTATCTTCCATGTATTCAAACCCTGCACCTACTGCACATAAGGCCATAAGTCTAACCACTTGGCCACATGGATACATGGATACATGGACTACAGCTATACTTTTACATATACCTCTGAGCTGACTTTAAGCACTGCTAAGCACTGCACCACACTGCACAAACACACTAAGCTATGCTTAAACATAACCTTTGCATTACAAATTAGTTGCATCCGATTTCTATTTTTAGATGTCTGGCATGTGTCACTTGCTGTGCTCCGCACCACGCAAACTTGAAAAAATAAATAAATAAAATTAATTGCATTCATATAATGTACTTGGACAGTGCTAAGGATGTGTTGCTCATCTATGGACACAGTTAGTAACCCAGTCCCTACACTGATTCAATAGCCATGTTCCATGGCTCTCCCTCAGAAATGAACCATCATTAATATGCATGGCACGCTGCCAAGGGGGAACCATGTACATGGACACTGTAACTTCTGTGTAGGCTCTACACTATGCCTACCTAGATTTTATTAAATCTAGGGGAAATGATATATCTAGGAATATGAGTTAATATGGATCATTGAAGTTATAGTCCACATAAAAAATTATAATTTAGTCAGAAAAGGAACCATTTACAGTAAGAAGAATCAATAAAAACAGCTTAAGAAGCCATCCAGTCCTGAGGATTTATTCATGTTTACCTTAAGATCAGAAAAGGTACTTCTTTGAAATAGGGATATTGACTGAGCTCAATCTCTGTCAGCCTATTCAAACCTTCTTGGTCCAGCTAAGTTACAAAAAAAACATTTTCAATGGAGACCCGAGGAGAAAAGCTCCAATAATGTCTACAGCAATAAAAAGTAAAAGAAACATTTTACATAAGATAAAATAAGAGTACAAACTGAAATGCCAGTATACAGAACAAATTATAGTTGTCACATAAGAAAGTGTGAGTACTAAAAATATAAACATGCAAACAGTTTAGTCACAGTGCTGAAAAGCTACTATGTTCTGATATTTACAAGAATTAGAAGTAATGCCAAGACACTTCCTAAGTAGAGGTTGTAGAATGTGAATAGACAGAGGTACACGCCATGTTAAGTGGGGTGATTGCAGTGACAAATCTTGGAGTTAAGCAGGTGATCTTTTAGTGTCGTGTTAAAGTTGATGGCATGAGTTATACTTCTGGTATGTAATGGGAGATTTCATGTCTTGTACTTGACCAAGAAATGACCCCTATAGTGCTCCAGTAGTCACTTTCTATTTTCCTGATTTAATCTGTCTCACCACAATCTTCTCTGCCCTACCTTCAACCGTGGATTATTCCATTTCTTCAGTTTGGTCCTGAGCACTGCTCATGTAGTTGTGCCATCAGTGTGGGACTGAGTAAAGAGTCTTGATGATGTCCAGCTACACTTTGCCTACTTGTACTCCTGAGTCAAGTTTACCTGTAGCCCATTCACAAAACTGGCTAAAATATGTGTCTATATCATTTTGTCAAATCACTTATGATCTAACACATATTCATCGAACACCTATTTTTCAAAGATGTCGATCATCAAAGTTTTCAGCAAAAGTTTTCCTAGGGCTAACCAACAGTTGTCCACCATCTGAAACTTGCCTTTTTCCCTACAGCAGTGTGATCCTGGAGTTGGTATATTTAGTTAGGGGGTGTGGGGATGCAGCCCCCCAAATTGGGTTGTGGGGGTATATCCCCCCACCTGGGTAGCTGTTAAGTTTAACGATTGTGTAAATGGTCACTAAGGTGGCCTACTCTTGATTTGCCCTAGACAAACATTTGCTGAAAACTCCATTCAGCGATTGGCAGCTTCGATAAATAGGTGTTCGATGAATTGGGGGTTCACTGATTTGTGATTTGACTAAGTGGTATACACTCCTAAAATATATACCATTGTTTATACCATAAATCAAAGTGCAAACGGCACAAGGGGGGAAGAATGAATGTGCTTATGATAAAGGACAGTCGACTCACTGGATCATTTCAGACAAGCACAAAACTACACAAACTCATGTTAGTTTTAAAATGAATCAAGGAGCAAATAACAGCAAATCAAAGCAATTATGTTCTGACATTCAACATGTATCACATCCTAGCAAAGCTAATAAGTAGCTCAGCACTGTCCCTTCAATAACCTTATATGTCGCAGCCAAATTATTTAGTATTTGCTTTGACACTAGCATCCTTAAATATACACCTTCCTCATTGATCAGTACTGGGATATCCAGACAGTCAGGCAGATTTCCTTCTCTGTACCTTCAACTCATTGATGCAGAATTAGTGAGAATATAAATAAATAAATGCAACTGTTGCTGCAGCTTAAGCGAGATACTCTGCAGACAATGTTACACCCATGTACTTAAAATATGATCTGCCTTTGTATATAAACAGCCACTGCATTTGAAAACCAAATCTAAAGTAAATCAAGGAATTATGTAACACCAGACTGAAAATAATGGCAGTATAAAGTATACAAGCAAACTGTTGACTTTAACAAAACCACAAAAAGAAAAAAGAAAAAACATTTTTTTTCAGATCCTTGCATCTCGATATGTACTAATTCTGAGATTATAGAATCTTCTGGTAAGAAGAAATTTCTCTGTCCCAGTTGTTCCACAATCTTGATAATTGTGGAGACTATTAGATTAAATGTAATTGATTATTTTAATATCAATGGATCCTCACATGCTTATTCTCAAGTATTCCATATAAGACATTGAATAAAAGAACATGACACCAACAATTTTGAAGTAGCAATAATTTAAGCAATGAATCCAGTTTTGGTTGTAAGGCTTCTCTCCTTCTGGAACCATCCAGGGCATATGATGCAGTCATTTACCATTTCCTTCTCAGCAGGATTACTGACATTGCTGTGCCCTGCTGTACACTGACATAGTATATCAGTAGCAAACTTGATAGACATAACGAGGTTCTCATATGGGACACAGTAGTTACCCTCTGTGCTTAACATCTCACTGTTCTCAGTCTTTGTTTATTCAGTCCTCCCCCTTGCTCTGCTTCTGCTAACTTTTCATAAACCCATCTCTCCATTCCACAGCTTGGTTCTTCTCCTAACTTCTTACTATCCTTCATACTTCTCTTGTTTGAGTCTCTTTCTTCCTTGTTTTTCTTTTACTGTTTTTTTACCTTGTTCCCCCCTTTTAAACTACTGACCACCTGCCCTCTTTTTCTTCTTCGTATCTTTTCTCCATTTGTCAGCATGTCAGCATTATATATCATCCCCCTTCTCTACAAATTCGTTCCATATTTCCTTCTCATTTATGCCCCCTAACAACCTCTAGCTCATAAAAGGACTGCTGTCCTCACCTCTGCGTCTGACATTTCCCAACAGTATGCAGTATTTCTCCAAGCAGTACTTCTATTTAGCAAGAATAGCAGATCCAAGGCTGTTTTAAACTGCATTGATTATGTGTTTACTATTGTTTGCTGATTTTGTAGTACAATTGAATTGAATGAATTGCATTGTTTGTTTGGTGTTCTTTATATTAATACTACACTGCAGTCACTATGTGCCTTACTAATACATTGTTTATAAACTTATTATCTAATAGTCTTCATATTTGTAGGTGATTTATACTTCTCCTGTTGATGCCATTATTGTTTTGTTGATTATTAAAGCAGTTAATATTTAGTTGTTATATTGTTATATTGTAAATTATGACACTATGAAAAAACTTCTCTGTGTATTGCATCTGCATATTCCACTGCAAATATAATCTGTTCCTATATGTTGCTCTAAAATGTATTTTCCTACTTTTTGGGGGGGTGTCTTTCTATAATTTCACTGCACATATGTTTGTATTGTATTTACATTATGTAGAGCTTTTTATTTCAGGCCTCCAGTATTTTTGGGCTATGCCAGTGATGGCGAACCTATGACATGCGTGTCAAAGGTGACACGCCATGACATTTTGGGTGACACACCAAGCCCAAAAGGTTCACCATCACTGGGTTATGCCCAGTTGAACATCCCATTTAGCAAATAAACTAAATATTCTCCATGTCAAGGATAGGTGTACATACCCATTAATTCTGCATTGTACTTAACATCTTTCACCTTCTTCATAATATTAAAGAGCCCTCCTAAATAATAAAGATCTCTCTTAAACAGCTTGCAGTTTGTGACATAAGACAGGGATAAGTACCACCCCATACCTGCTGACAAGCAGAAGCTTTAGCCACTGTCTTCTAATAAGGTTTGTACATATTTATATGACATATTTCATAAAAACAACAAATCGTGTGATAAGCCTTTAATTTTTTACTGAAGTTAGCACCTAGGCCTAAAAGCCTTCTTAGACTGAGAGAGTTATCAACGGTAAGCACATTATAGTGCAAGAAATAACCATAAAAAAATTCCCACATACAGTATTCCAGTTAATATGAAACTTTATTTATTTATTTATTTATTTTTATTTTACATTTGTTAACCGGGCTAGTCTAACTGGATATATTTCCATTTTCAGTAGAGGCCCGGGGAGAAAAGCTCCACATCGAGATAAACACAGTTACATAGTATACAAAAAATGAGCTGAGGTAAAAAGGAGAAAGGAGGTGGGGATAGACAAATATACAGGAAAACATCATAGGATTCAATATTCACATAACATCATAGGATTCATCATTCACACACAAAAAATAAAAAATAAAAAATGGAAACTTATTTCACATTATTTTATAGGAAGGTTATAAAAAGAGAGTAAAAGAGAAAAGAGAAATATTCAAAATGAAAAGAGTGAGTAGATCAGAAAAATTTATACTTTCAGTAAAACGAAATGCACCTAAAGGAGGAGAAGGATATTAGAGAGCTAGCACTTATAAAGTGATGGTAGTAAAGCTTGGACAAGAAAAGAAGGAAGAAGGAGAGGGAGAGGGAGGAGTAGAGGGGATTATTGGGAGATCTAGTCGGGGTTACAGCAGGGACATAACCATTGATTTTTAAGGTAAGTTCTGAGTTTTTGTTTGAACAGAACAGGAGTTGGAATAGAAGTAAGTTCAGTAGGAAGTTGATTCCAGTGTTTACCAATGGCGTTAGAGAAAAGGGAGTCACCAGCAAGGTTGTTGGATTTAGTTAAAGTTACTAGTAGTTTACTGGAGGAACGAAGTGAGTTTAGGTTAGAGTAGGGGGTCAAAAGTTTGGAAAGTGCAGGAGTGTTATTAGGTTGATAGAAAGCTCTTTGGACAAAGGAAAGTTGGGAAAGAAGCAACATATTTTCTAATTCTAGCCAGTGAAGTTGCTGAAGGTTCAGACAGTGGTGAGTTCTAAATTGATTGCCAGTCACAAATATAGCAATACTATTATATGTGTTAGCCAGTTTAGAGAGATTGTTTTTCTTCAGGTTAGTGTAAATTGGTGAGGCATAGAGAAGAGTTGAAATAAGGTGAGAGTGGGCAAGAGTAGCTTTGGCTGCCGGGGTTAAGAATGTTCTAATTCTGTAGAGGGAGCCCAGTTTTCTGTTTACAGTTTTAATGGTATTATTGATGTGACAATCATAGGTAAGGTTGTTGTCAATCATGACACCTAGCAGTTTGGTAGTGGAGTCAGCTGATATGAGGGTGCCATTAATAGATGAGATAGAGAAATCTAAAGTGGGGGACCTAGTAGTAGGTTTAAAGAGGAGGAGTTTTGTTTTTTTAGCATTTAAAAGTAGGCAGCGTTTTAAGAACCATGCTTCTACTGTGTGGAATACATTTTGAGTAATAGTTTGAAGCTCTGGAATGTTTTTAGCTGAGCAAATAAGAGTGGAGTCATCAGCATATTGTATGCATGTAGCTTGGGGAATAGCTGCTTGTAGGTCATTTATAAAAAGGGAGAATAGGAGAGGTCCAAGAATAGAGCCTTGTGGGACACCAAGAGAAATTGGGAGGAGAGAGGAGAGTTTGTTATCCCAGAGGACTGCCTGTTTCCTGTTAGTGAGATAGGAAGAAAACCAAAGGATAGCCTTTGGTTCAAAAGCAAGAGATTCTAGGATTTTTATGAGGAGGGGGTGGTTAACCATGTCAAAGGCTTTGGACAGGTCAATAAAGAGTGCAGAAGAAAGAATATTATTATTGCGGTTTGTGTTTATGAAGTCAGTAAAGGAAAGAAGAGCAGTGGTAATACTATGAAAAGGCCTAAAGCCATGTTGACAGGGAGTTAGAATGTTATTTTTAGTTAAGTAATTCATTAGTTGGTAGTGAACACATTTTTCCATGATTTTTGCTAGGGGAGACAAGAGTGCTATAGGCCTGTAATTAGAGTATTCATTGGAGTTACCTCCTTTATGTAGGGGTATAATGTGTGAGATTTTCCAGATGTCAGGTATGGTACCTTCATTAATAGTTCTATTAATAAGGATGGATATGGGATAGGCTATAACCTTAGCTGCTTTTTGGAGGAATTCAGATGGAAACTTGCACTGTCTTCCTGTCCTTCCTGTTACTATCTGTTATCATGAGATGGTAAAAGTGCTGTTCAGTTTCAGTAAGCAATATGAATGTTGTGGGTGTCACCCACAATCTTCTGCCCCTCCTGCTCAAATCCCTTTCCCCTCACACTAACCTAAGCCTCCAAACCTACTTTTTCCTCATTATTTATATTAAAAGTAAAATTACAATGATCTTACTCTGTTTTGTGTTTTGAACAAGTGTTTCTTATTTTGTATTTAGTTAACCTTTAGTACAATGGCTATAGTCCATAATTTTATTACTATATTTTTCATTTAACCAATGCTACCTCTGTACTGTATTTTTATGTACATGTCCTTTTATATATTGTTAACTTTGTTACTGTTCATGTTTGGAGCTTTTCTCCCCGGGCTTCTACTTAAAATGGACATATATCCAGTTAGACTAGCCCAGTCAACAAATGTAAAATAAAATAAATAAATAAAATAAAATGTAGGTCTATAATTATCACAGGACCATGTGAATCCAGGCCCTGTAATCATCACTGAGCTAAGCTACTAAAGTTCCTGTCTAGCTTCTTTTTTTCAAATCCAATGAGGAATTTATTGATAGGGTAGAAAGGAGGCTGCTTAGACACTGTTGGTGACATGTTCTGAGTCTTTGACATTGGTTATTTTACTCCATTGCTTAGCAATTATTAGTAAATGGTTCCCTTCTTTAAAATCATTCAGAGCTGTATTATATAATTTGTAAAATTGACATTATAAATTACAAAATACAACTGCAACACAATCCAAAAAATAATCAAAAAATGACAGAAGCATCAATCCACACTTCATTTAAAAAACACTCCATAAACTTCTAGGGCCTCAGCTTAGCAGCCTTCTGTCAGTTTTTTGACATTA
The DNA here is from genome assembly GCF_019279795.1 of Protopterus annectens. NCBI lineage: Eukaryota > Metazoa > Chordata > Ceratodontiformes > Protopteridae > Protopterus > Protopterus annectens. Next base: position 685,218,220 of record NC_056751.1, read on the forward strand.
TAAATTGCTTTGTCAGTGCTGTTTGCCTCACATTTTTATATTATTGCATCTGATGCCTCAAACAGAACAGCTGACTGAAATGGTGACTGTAATCAAAACAGCTGAATTATCATCTGTGCCCTCCTCTTCTATTCAGCTTGTTTTATCATCAACCAAAACAGCATAAATAGTGGAAGAGTGAATGGGCATTATTTTGAAGTTTACTATATGTTTAATGCAAACTGTAGAATATTATCAGTCTGTACTATTTTCTCTACAGAATCTGTCACCTTAAACTTACAGAGCTTCTGTTACACTGTTGATACGCTCACATGGCCCTTGTATCTGTTTACTCACATACTTGTCAACTGTCTGGCATTTTCCAGGAAATATAAAATTTCTACTTAAAATAAAGTGTCACAAAATTGCATGCAACCCATTTAAATCATGATTTTTCAGTTGTTACCCTGCCATCCCTATAATCCCATCTTTACCAGCATTGAACGTGACAAAGATGACAGAGACACCACTTCAGGAGCTGAGATGTGATCTTAATTTATAATGCTGCACTCTTCATTAAGCTTCATATGGTTGTTCTACTTGTGGGGTTCCCTGAGTGTCCATGGTGTGAGATGCTGATCTGGGATCCACTACTCTGAGCATGTCCCTGTTAGGTCAACCCCTTAGACTTTGCCATTTGGCTATTTCACATTTGCCAGATTTAGAGACCTAGATATCATCTGTGTTCTAAGCTCAAAGTGTAAGTGAAGTCAGATGGGCAGGTGATGGAGAAAAGATGCAAAGTGATTATCAGCTGGTAGTTTTGAAAGGGTGGATGGCACACTGTGGCCTTCATTGCAGACTTCTGTCAGGTCATGAGGTCCAGGAAAAGCTCTGGGCACTTTTTTTGTGAGGATAACCATACGGTTTTTGGTAAGCATTTTGCAGGTTTCATACACCAAATTTACCCACTTGAAGTTTCCTGGTTTTAAAACTGATGTCCTGCAATGCTACTGAAGAGTGTGTTTATTATTAAACTGATTACTTTACAACAGTTAAACAAATCAAAATGACATAGATTTGGGGGGCATATACTATCTGTTTTAATATTTGGCATTGTGCCTGTTTCTGCTTTAAAAATTGATAATTACATTGCATGCAGTAAAGATTTTTATAACATCGCATTGGGATTAAATGCACAAAATAACTTTGAAAAGTATATTTTTTTCAGAAGACATGATTTAAAAGAAAATCTGTTACTTTTATTGAAGACTTCATCTATTTTATAGAGTCAGTCCTTATGTGAGTTTCTTATCACTGATTTCAAACAGCGTGACTGTTTCTTGGACCTAGGGGTGAGATTAGTGCATTAGGTTTATGTAGGTCAATTTTTTGATCTTTAATTTAACAGGTAAAATACTAAATCCACAACATATGTTAAAATATAAACAAATGGAAAAGTACTGTGAGGGGGATCTGTATGTGCATTTTCTGAAGAACTAATTTGCCTTTAAATGTTTTGATTATGGCATGTACAGAGCTATTTGCAAGCAGATCTACGGTATTTATTGTGGAACACTATAAAAAAATAGAGGCAAAAACTGGAAACATTCCTGTAAACCAGAAATGTTTGAAAAAACAAGCGTAGATTAGTTTTACAGCTGTAATGTCTACTCATACTGAATACCGTTCTTTCATTTTCATTTTGGGGGGGCTTGAGATGTGAGGTTGGGTTCAGAATCATACGTTACATGTGCACAATGTATTTTTCGAAAAAAACATTCATACTGAATGCCTCTGTAGGCAGAGGCATATTAAAAGTCTTATCTTTTTTTTTCATGACTAGGGAGTTTCCATGTAGATTTCAAAAGTTGTACATTAAATTTGCATAAATCAGATTACAGCCATAATTATAGGGTATGGCTGACATAGCGCATAATCATGTCAGACACAAAAATTAGGGGTCAGTTTGATGTAGTGGATAAGATAAAACATCAGTCATGCATTATGGAGTGCGTAGATGCTAGTGCTATGTAAAAGTCAACTTGTTAGTGTGACAGTAATCTCACCTTCATGCGAGAACAAAATGCTGCTATGTGTCACAGTGGATTCACTTTATAAGCTCAAACTTCTAAAATGTCAAATTACAGAATCCTGAGCCTATAAAGCAGAAAATCCAAATACCCAAAACTACATAATCATGAAGCCCTAAATCCTGAAACCACAAAACCACGAAATTCAAACTCCCAACACTTTCAAACACCATTACAACACACACACACAACTAAATAAGCACACACACCTACCCTTATGATATGCAGGGAGGCAAGCCCCCCTGCACCCCCCACACACCCCCACTTAAATATTCTAACTCCAAGGTCGCACTACATACACACACAGACACAAAACACCATCACACAAACTACATTCCTCTCGCACACACATCACAGTAAACACACTACAGCCCCTACCCAACAACCTTAAACATAAACACTTACCTGAATCCACGAACACAGCACAACACCAGAACCACTAATTCAAAATCTCCCGCATTTGAGATTTTGAATTCCGCGCTTCTGGGGTTGCGATCTTCCGATCCTTCCACTTTATGAACTTGAGAAACTGAATTTCGACATTTCAGTATTTCGAGCTTAAAAAGTGTTCCCGTCAGGGTGTGTTCTATAATTACTAGCATTGCCTAACTTAAAATGGGCTAGAAAATAAATTAAGTGCAAAAAGGCTATGGTGCATTGACTGTTATTAGAGGCGACTGAATCCTGTCATTAGGAAGTGACTGAATCCATGCAGATTTTTTTATTCTTTCTCCAGTCTCCTTGGGATTTTGTTGCAGCTGGTGTTGTGGATATTGTTGCATTTGCATGTTTTGAAATGCTTTGTGGATTGACCCATGTGGTTTGGTGGTATGACTGCAGTAATGTACATTAACCCCTTATTTCACAAAAGGAGAGAAGCTTAGGACCTGTACCAATTGGCTAGACAGAGGGACTGAGCTAGTAAAGATGTGCAGCAGGTAAGGGTGATAAAGGATAACGAGGGAAACGTACTCACAAGTGAGGAGAGTGTGTTGAGCAGATGGAAAGAGTACTTTGAGGGGTTGATGAATGAAGAGAATGAGAGCTATGAAGAGGATGAAGAACGGAAAAGCTGTTGGTCCAGATGACATACCTATGGAAGCATGGAGGTGTTTAGGTGAAATGGCAGTGGAGTTTTTAACTAGATTGTTTAATGAAATCTTGGAAAGTGAGAGGATGCCTGAGGAATGGAGAAAAAGTGTTTTGTACCGATTTTTAAGAATAAGGGTGATGTGCAGAGCTGTAGTAGCTACAGAGATTAAACTGATTAGTCACAGCATGAAGTTATGGGAAAGAGTAGTGGAAGCTAGGTTAAGAAGGGAGGTGATGATTAGTGATCAGCAGTATGGCTTCATGCCAGGAAAGAGCGCTACAAATGCAATGTTTGCTCAGAGAGTGTTGATGGAGAAGTACAGAGAAGGTCAGAAGGAGTTGCATCGTGTCTTTGTGGATTTAGAGAAAGCATATGACAGGGTGCCTAGAGAGGAGTTGTGGTATTGTATGAGGAAGTTGGGAGTGTCAGAGAAGGATGTAAGAGTGGTACAGGATACGTACGAGGGTAGTGTGACAGCGGTGAGGTCTGCGGTGGGAGTGATGGATGCGTTTAAGCTGGAGGTGGGATTACATCAAGGATCAGCTCTGAGCCCTTTCTTATTTGCAATGGTGATGGACAGGTTGACAGACAAGATCAGACAGGAGTCCCCGTGGACTATGTTGTTTGCAGATGACATTGTGATCTGTACTGAGAGTAGGGAACAGGTGGAGGAGACTCTGGAGAGGTGGAGATATGCTCTAGAGAGAAGAAGAATGAGGGTCAGCAGGACTAAGACAGAATATATGTGTGTGAATGAGAGGGAGGATCGAGGAATGGTGAGGATGAAGGGAGTAGATGTGGTGAAGGTGGATGAGTTTAATTACTTGGGATCAACAGTTCAGAGTAATGGTGAGTGTGGAAGAGAGGTGAAGAAGAGAGTACAGGCAGGATGGAGTGGGTGGAGAAGAGTGTCAGGAGTGATTTGTGACAGACGAGTACCAGTAGGAGTGAAAGGGAAGGTCTACAAGAGGGTAGTGAGACCAGCTATGTTATATGGGTTGGAGACAGTGGCATTGACAAAAAGGCAGGACTCAGAGCTTGACGTGGCAGAGATGAAGATGTTAAGATTCGCGCTGGGTGTGACGAGGATAGACAGGATTAGGAATAAGTATATTAGAGGGTCAGCCCAGGTTGGAAGGTTTGGAGACAAAGCCAGAGAGGCAAGATTATGTTGGTTTGGACATGTGCTGAGGAGGGATGCAGAGTATATTGGGAAAAAGATGCTAAGGATGAAGCTGCCAGGTAACAGGAAAAGAGGAAGGCCTAAGATAAGGTTTATGGATGTGGTGAGAGAGGACATGCAGGTGGTTGGTGTGACAGAGCAAGATGCAGAGGACAGGAAGAAATGGAGACAGTTCATCTGCTGTGGCGACCCCTAACGGGAGCAGCCAAAGGAAGAAGAAGAAGAAGAGAAGCTTAGGGCTTCTCTCTTTCTCTCTCTCCCTCTCTCTCTCCCTCTTCTCTCCCCCTCCTCCAGACAATTCTTGAACACCCCTAATTAATAAGCAGATACAAACTTTCACCTTTGCAGTCACCCACACTGACTTGTTTGTGAACTAGAGACTTTAACCCTGAATTTGCTTAGCAGAAAATAAAAATACCGAACCCAACCCTCTCAACAGCCAGTCTGTTGATCTCTTGCAACCTGATATACTGACCTTTGCTTGTTTATGATCAGCCCCTTATCAGATTGTGGTAGTGAGTATCTGTACATGTTGTGCCTGCTGGACAAAGAATTTATGGGTTTTGCCTGCTGTGCAAAGAATGTATACAGTATGCCTGGGTTGTCCCATATTCCACTTAATAGTGACAGTGTTACGTGAGTTGCATTTGCATCACAAGACTTTTTCTTTATTTTTTTATAGATTTCAAGCATGTGCTTTACATATGAGAATGTGTGGAGTGTAGCACAATAGGCACATATAGTGTGGGTTTAAATCATTGAGGCTTGTGTCCACTGTGGTTTGTACAGTACTTCTTTGGAGCATGCAGTATGCATGGTGTGTTCATTTTGTTTTTACTTTGTACAATGAGACATGTGTCTAATATATTAATTGTGGGCTTATATAGCTTATAGATATCACAGAAGTGAAAAAAGGGTGGAGGAGTAGCTATACTCTACTCTGACCAGCTTTCTCTCTCCCCCTTCTCAATAGCTATCCCTGATTTCTGCCATGCTGAAATACTTATAGCAACCTGTAACCTAAATCAACACAAAAAATTTGTCATTGCAGCAATCTACATACCTCTAGGTATAAACATTCTCACATTCAAGCAGTTTCTTTCTTGGATTTCTATATCCATTCCCTATGAAACCATCATCCTTGGGATATGAATATTGACAGGAACCTTGTTAAGACTCATCCCCTAGCTACTCTATAAATCTTTATGGCTTTACCCATCTGATCACCTCACTCACGCACCAGCATAAAAATTCCCAGAATCACTTGGTCATTGACTGGATATTAGTATCCAACCCCCAGTGTTATCATAACCCTTCCACCCTACCAAGCTCCCTTAGTGACCACCTCCCTACCTCAGTAGTAAGACACTCTCCCAATCATAACAAGAGCCACCAATACAAAGAGTCTCATAACATTAGGGTCATAGGTTCATACTAAGCTAACTGCCCTTGCGAGCCATTTTAAGCCTAGCCAATTATCCCTTGTGAGACTCAAACCCTGCACCTTGTGGTTGTAAAGCAAACACCTTAACCATTAGGCCACCCTCCCAACCTTAAAAGCTACAACCCTGTCACTCTAAACGAATTACTGTCCACCGTAAATTGGTCATTCCTACACACATTACCCCTTAATAAGGCTGCCCAAAGCTTCAACAATTTATTCCTAGAAACCCTTAACAACCTGGCTCCCAGTAGAAAAATTAGGCTAAAATTTAATTATGCACCATGGCTAAACCAGGCAACTCGATCATTTATGAACAAGAGACACAGTGTCTGGAGAGCATGGAAAAAAAAATAACAACTCAACTTTCCAACTGAACTTATATAAATAGCTTTGCAACTAAACAAAAAAGCAGGCCCTACTAGACAAAAACATTTTTCTCAAAATCTCTGAGCAACCCACATTCCAACCCGAAGAAATCCTAGCACTCAATAAGCAAATTACTATCTCCAGGGAACCCATCTTCACCAAAACCCTTCCCTAACAAACCTTCTAATGAAATTGTAACCCTACTTAACAACGTTTTCATTGAAACAATAGAAAAGCTTACTAAACCAGAAACTCTTGATATTAAGACTTCACCTCCCACATCATCTCTTCCCTCATTCTCCCTAGCACCTGTAGCAACTTCCTTCATCAGATCACTTCTTAACATACTCAAACCCTGTTCCCCATCTGCCGACAACTCCTTCCATTATTTTTCATACATGCAGCCAAATCCATAGCATACCCAGTATCTATACGTATCAATAGATCTATCCAAGAAAATACAGTACCAGATATGTGGAAAAATCATTCATAATACCCCTCCACAAGGGAGGAAATTCTACAGAACCCTCAAATTACAGGCTTATTGCCATATTACCCCCCCTTATCCAAGATACTGGAAAAATGTATACATAGACAAATACTAAACCTCCTCTTACAGGCAAACCTAATTACACCCACACAGCACGGTTTCCATCCCTTGCACAATACTACCACTACCCTTCTATCTTTCACACACAACAATACCCAAGCCAGAGATGATAATAAACTCATATCAGCTCTATTCCTTGACCTAACCAAAGCATTTGATAATGTTTCCCATCCTCCTAAACAAACTTTCCAACCTACAACTCTACCTCCACTACCTCCTGGTTTAACAGCTACCTCTCAGACAGATATCACTCTGTCAGATAGCAAATATTCTTCTCTCCTTTCCATCTTGTTAAGACCGGGGTTTCCCAGGGTTCTATCCTGGGCCCCCTACGTTTTAATATATTTACAAATAACCTCCATGTCTCCTGCCCCCAGATGATTCTGCAATTATTAACACCTCCGACAATATACAAATTCTCCACACTGTCTCTCAACAATCTCTGCACCTAGTAGAACAATGGCTAACTGAAAACAAACTCCTTCTCAATGCCAAAAAGACCAAACTTCTCCTTTTCCTTCCAAAAAAACCTCAATCCAGCTAAAGAAAACTTCACCATCTCATCCTTAGATAATACAATTATCACTGTCGACTCAAACACCAAATTGTTTGGCATTACTATAGACCAATTAAAATTCGACCTACATATCTTAAACTGTATCAAAACGTATTATCAAAAACTAGGTCTTCTACACCGCAACAAATATATACCTAACAAATCTAGACCTATACTGCCTCAAACATTTATTCTACCATCCCTGCTGTATGCTGCTCCAATACTTACCAACCTCAAAAATAATCTCTTAGCCAAACTAGAACCACCTATAACAAGATAGCAAGATTCACAGCCAGTAATAACTACAAATCCCATCACTATATATCCCTGAAAAGCTTAACAGGGCCTGAGCTCCCCCACTTGCTTCAAATATCACAACTACAAACTGCACACAGCATCCTAAATAGCCTCAATTCCTGCCCTGCTCTTACATCCATAATTACACCCTACACGCCCAATTGTGACCACAGAAGCACACAACAAAACCTTATGTAGGTGACCAAGCCAAACAAAAATATTGGAAAAATACTTCACAGTCATTCAATTGCATACTCATGGAACAAACTTCCACTGTCCCTTCGCTCCACTACCAAAAGTGGTGAATTCAAAAAGCAACTAAAAATTCATTTCCAGCATGCATGGATCTGTACTTGTCAGGAAATTACCTAATGAATTTTTCTTCTTTTCTCAATTAACATATCTGCCTGGTATCTACCTAAACTGTCTGCATATATTACTCTCTCTGCAGTTAGTACCTATGCTATTAAATGCATCTTTGTTGTACTATGTCATGATGTTACTCTGAATTTTTTTTTATTTTAGGGATTGCTACATTCCTTGTAAGCAACTTAATGCTAACCAAATTTCTCAAACATACTGTTACTGCATTCTCAAAATACTGTACTTTTGCCTTGTATATATTCGTATTGTATATTTCTCTCTGTTTTTGTACTATTAAGTATCTTACAACTTGAATTGTTAGGTTTTTCTTACTTTTTAATTACTTTCCTGGAGTTTTTCTCCTCGAGTCTCTGCTGAAAAAGCGCTCTCTGAGCCCAATCAGACTTAACCCGGTTAACACATGTAAAAATAAAATAAATATGCACTTTGGTCCATGTGCCGTGAAGGCTTTGCATAGTAACTGCGTGGTCTGCATTTTGTCATATAGCAACTACACTGGGAAGTGCCATGTCTATATGTACAAACAAATTAAAATAATATGCTCATTTGGTATGATTTTCAGCTTTGCATTTGAGAAAAAGCAACAAAGGGTGTAGCTGTAACTGCAGATCTGTGAGTAGCGAAATTAGTGTTTAAGATATACTCTTGTTAGGCAGTGATATCTTGTCTTTCTTGTAAGGTGTAGTACATTCAATGGAAAATGCTATTTAAAAAACTGTTTATGCAGTTAAGTGGATAATGCATGTCATATTTTACATAATTATGTTACTTCTATTTTTTAAACCTTTTAAACGTGTGTTTCTAAGTAATGGTATTGAAAATTGAAGGAGTTATGGTATCAGGTGTGCAAATACCATGGTGATATACATAGTATTTAACTAATATCATTTCATTAAGAGTGGTCCGTGTAATGCCCAATATTAGCTAAAGGAAAAAATCCTTTGTCTTGGGTTAATGGGTCATTATGAGACCAATTATATGATTTATGTTTATATAAGAGGAGGGCTTTATTTTTTTTTAAAACATATTTTTATTAAGATTTTTAAGATTCATATAGCATGTCATAATTCAGAATTAAAATCATACATATTGATTTATTAACCACACAAAGAGAGAGAAAACCCTTCATAAAACAAAAACTATATACAAGAGTGTCTAAACAAACAAATACAAGATATTTCTTCATAGTAAAGTTCAGTTTCAGACTGTATTACAATCGGTATACTTTCATATGTTCGCCAGCCACATCTTCGACGCTACTTCCGCAAACTGCGAACCGCGAAATTCAAAAACCGTGAAAACCTAAGCGCCAAAAGACAAAATCTCACCCTCTTTTGACCCATGGTAGCACTCGTTTCGGCGGTGGAGCGATCGGGAATGTCAAATGTCGATATATTTACGACATTTAGGAAAGTCAGCGGAATGGAATTCGGCAAAACAGTTCAAGGATCCACCCATTCTGAAGTGTGCCTTCGCACAAATAAAGGTATACCATTACAATCAGTTCTCTTCAGTATCTCTGTGACTTTTATCCAAGAGTTGTAATATGAAGTGATTCTTTCTGTTCTTATCTTGATAGTAGCTATTTCCATTTGAGAGACTTTAAGAGCCATGTTCTTGAATTCTTTAAATGTTGGAGAAGTCTCACTTTTCCAGTTTGTAGTAATTGTTAATAAAATCCATAGAAGCGAATATTTAGATCTGGGAACACACTTAGGTATATAGACATTAAACAAAATCAAAGCTTTGGTCAACTGAAAGTTGTCATTAAAAACAGTTTGCAAAAAATAATTACATTTTTCCCAAAATAATCTATGGAGATTACACTCATAAAACATGTTGCCAGTTAGCTTACAATTTTACTTTACATCTCCAATATAAGAAGAGGGCTTTCTTGGCCATGGTAGATTTGTTTGAGTGTCAAGAGGAGGCTTGTTGTATTGTGTACCAAACTGGCTATAGTTTCAAGGGGAAGCCCATTGTCCTGCATATTGGAGGACTGGAGCTTGAATGAATATTGTCATTTTGCTTCAGTCACTGGAGGGTCCTGATACATCATAGGATCATAGGAGGTTACTAGGCTATTGGCCCTGAGGCCCTTATAAGCCTAACCAAGAGTTTAGCCCATGTTTAGACAAGTCAGCACCCAGAGCCCCTGTTCAGCAGGGACACAGGTGGAATCCCAGGAGTGTATTTTCTGTTTCCCATCCAATTATCCAGGTTGCGCTTAAAAAGGGATAATGAGGTACTCTGCCTGACATTAACAGGGAGTATATTCCACAGATGGGGAAGTCTCTGGGACACAAATCTGTTCTGCCAACAAGTCCTGTTGATATCACATGCAGAGTGATTCTCTGGAAGTAAGGACATCTCCTTCTGCCTGGAATGGAATTCATCTAAACTATATAATCACAGATGTAGAGTAGGATGATCTCAGTGAAGGACAGGTTCATGCAGAGCCTGCAACAACTTCATCTTAGATGGCCCAGTAGTTTGCTGGGTATTTGGACTTTTTACTTTAGTGGCAGAAAAAATGGTCATGGATATATCTTTAGTTGATGAAACTACATTTGTTTTAAAAAAAATTGCTACTCAACTTAAATAGAGCAACTTAATCTGCCAAATGAAAGCTACATTTTGAGTTGCTTCTAGGTCCAGAGTCTTGAAAATACCACTACATATAAGTTTACTTCAGATAGTCGAATGGCCATAACATCAACATGCATATGGCCAAGACAAAAACATAATTTCTTCACAACATCGAACTCAAAATAAAAAAAAACTTTTTTTTTGTTGCAGCAGCTATGCCACCCTGCACCCCACACCCCCTGCTACTTAAATATACCAACTCCGAGATCGCACTTACATCGGCATGAATGGGAATTTTTCCCTATGTCGATCTCCATGCAGTTTGATGTTGTGAAGCAACAATGTTTTCGTCTCTGCCTTATGCGGTTCAACATTATGGCCAATTTAAATAGGAAGCATTTAACAACAACCAGAATAAGCAGCATAGATCGGTATTTATTTTCTGCTTATGGTAAAATAGCCACAGAGGAAGCTTTGCGGAGTGACTATGTATATCCTCTGAAGCTGGCATTCTTAAATTAACACCCTGAGTATGAGAGGTAGTAAATAAACTTTTCTGACTACTAAGAAAAATTGTTATGAAGAAGAGGATAAATATAACTGGGGATCACAAAAAACAAAACTAATCCACAGCACAACTCCATGAAGTTGTCCTTTTATTCAAAAAGAAAACACTAAGCGCTTTCACCCATTTAAAATGCAAGGTTTCATCAGAATGAACACTCCTAAAATTCCTTTGTTTAAATACCCATAACACAATTATCCACAGCTAATAAAATGGCATTCAGTCTTAACTGCCACATTATTTTTTTATGTTCCAACAAGATTTCAGGGTCACAGACAAGCCAGGTCTTAATGATGTATGCTCCATCACAGGGACTTTAAAACTGAGAGCAAGAAGAATTTGAGCATTAGACACAGTTTTGTATGTATAAAACTTTTAGTTTTATGATCTTGTCAGTCTTCATTTTGCAATTACTAAACTAAATATTGAACTGACAAAATATTATTTAGCAAAAACTATGTTTTTTTGCCATTTGTTGTATGTTGCTAGCTAATTATAAATTTGTGGATACAGCTTTAAGGTTTTAATTGCTTTTATTTAACAGTTAGTTTCCCATGCATTTTATTGGCTATGGATAATTGTGTTATGGGTATTTAAATCAAGGAATTTTAGGAGTGTTCACTCTGATGAAGCCTTGTATTTTAAATGGGTGAAACCACTTAGTGTTTTCTTTTTGAATAAATGGGCACCTTTGTGGAGTTGTGCTGTGCATTAGTTTTGTTTTTTTGTGATCCCCTGTTACATTTATCCTGGTTATTTGTGGTTATTCTGCACTTCACTCCTTTTGGGTTTGTTATCTTTCAATTTTTTTTATTTGAATTAGCATTCACAAGATTGACAATTTACCTGGAGAACTCACTGTTTTGTTCCAGCAGCTTTCTACTTATGAACAAAAAAGCACCCAAGAAAAAATTCATGAGTAAATTTGGTTTTGTTCCTGAAGAAGTCTATGACTATGCTAAAAACTTTGAATTTGGAGTCCTCCTCGTGCATTTTTTCTGGGATGCTTTTTTGTTCTTTGATTTTACAGTTGCACCTTTGCCTGGTTTGCTGTGTTGTTTGGTTGAGCTTTCTACTTATGTTGCCTCTGGAAATGAGGCAGTTCACCCTATTTCATCAACACAGCAATAAATGACTGGTCCTTCTGTTCACAGCCTGCCCAATCATTTTCCAGTGACTGGTGACTAAAATGGAGCAGCCACAGAAGACAAGAACCAAGATCTTGATGTGGTTAAAAGGTTTAATTTGTTTCCTGCTGATTTTAATGCACCACAAGACGATCCTATTGATCAAGGTTCACTTAAAATCCAAATGAAGACATTCAAGTGGTTGAGTAAGAAATACAGAATGACTGCAGTCTGACAACATGTTTTTAAACAAGTCCCTGAGGGGCATCAGTTATGGAAATACTCAGTTGGAACTAAGGAAGGTTCCATTGTGCATCAGGAACTATTGAAATTAATTGACCAGACTGGGATGCACATTTTGAAGATTTTGGTACAAGACAATGATAGAAAGTTAGCTAAACTTGATAAGATTATTAATGATCTTAACAATAGTATTACCAATGATTTGTTTTTCGATTCTTGTAAAAACAAATACCTTCATTTATATCATGATTTGCACACGGTTGCACAACAGAAAATGGAGAGGAAGCAGAGCATATATCAAACCATTTGATTATGGCACTGATACTGGCACTGTTAACACCTATGAGGTTGATACCTTCCATCTAGATGATTTTTTTGGATTTCCCCCATTGAGAGGGTCCAAGAGGTTAGCTCACCAAATGGACAGTCCCCAAGAGCAGATGAACACTTTCAATCACCTGGGAGGCCCAAGGGGGAAGAAACCCAAGGGCCAGAGGAAAAGGACAAGGCATGACAACTGGAGCATGATAAACAGAATGACTCAGAGATTTCTATAGATGATTGCAGTTGTGCCAATAGAAATTTAACACTTTTAACATATTTAATTTAAGCATTATTAATCTGACACCTGCACAAAATTCTTTATTAAAAAGAGGTTTTTCTTTTGTGCCTCACATTTAAGCTGATGTGGCACAGATTTTACTAAATTTGAAGCTGTACACCAGAATACTAAATTAAAAAAAGTTTTTTGGTTCCTATGATTATGAGCCGTGCTATTTGAAAAGGAAAAGTATGCACATTCCACCTTCTAACCTATGTTTCAGCCTTTGAAAGAGTTTGTGAATTTGAGTTCAGGAATTTGAATAGTTCAAAAATTAGATATAATGGCAATCTATCAAGGGATGAGACGGTGATTTTACAAGAAGTAGTTGATAATTCAGACATTAGAGTCACAAAGCCAGACAAAGGTGGGGGAGAGGTCATATTGAAACACATAGATTATTCATGCAAGATGTTTAATATATTAAATGATGATTGTACATATGAAAGTAGTTCTAGAAATGAAATTAATGTGACATACTCCAAGACTGATTGTTTCTTATTTGATGCCTATTATCAGGAGGTAATTTCACAAAATGTCTTAGAATTTGTAAGGGTTGACAAACCCAGAATTCCACCAATTTTTTGGGATTCCCAAAACACATAAAAATGTCAATGACCCCCCCCCCCCCCCCCCCATTGAGACTAATTGTAGCTGCTGGGAGGTCTAAAATGGAATTTATAGCTGGATATGTGGATTTTCATTGTAAGCACTTTATAGCGAATACACCTTACATTTTGCAAGACTCTTGTCATTTATTGCAGTTGCTTTATTCTGTAAAATTGGATGGTCACATTAGTCTATTTGCTGTGGATAAAGTTCATTTATTTTCTGCTAAACTTCATGACATAGGATTGGAATTTTTCAACAAGATGTTAAAACATGATGGTAAGCTGACAAACTGTAGGGTCAAAATTTTTGGTTGAATGTATGGAGATGGTGCTGCAGAACAATTTTATCTTTTTTGAGAGTGAACTGTTTTGCCAACTATCTGGTGTAGCCATGGGTGCCCGGTGTGCACCCATATATGCAAACATAGTTCTGGCTAAGTGGGAAAAAGGTTTCTTTTTACACCACCATTTATGAGTAATATTGACAGATATTTTAGATTCCTAGATGACATCTAATTATTTAGAGAGGTAATTACAAAGTAATCCCTCAATTTATTGATTACTTACACAATACTACAACCTTTTTAAAATGTACACACAGAATGGGTTGGCACCAGATAGATTTTGTGGATATTATTTTGTCTAAGAACGATGATGGTAGCAGATTGTTGTCCACCATTTTTCAAAAGGAGGCTTTTTCGAATTCCTTTCTTCACCTTAATAGTTGTCATCCCTAATTCCAGAAAAAAAGGCGTAGTTAAGGGGCAGTTTTTTCACCTATCAAGACTTGTTTCATTGGAGCGGAGCCTGAATGGCCAACTGAAAGCAGCATAATTTCATAGCTCCATAAACTAGTAAAAAAAAAAAAAAAAAAAAAGACTTGTTTCATTAGCCAGCCTGTTCCTTGATGAGTTAAATATACTGAAATGTATGTTATTGGATAGGGGATCTCTACTTGTGGTGTTAAACAAAATTGCTAATGAAGTTAACAGAAAGAGGGCAACTAGATTTTCACCACTTTTAACCATAGATGGTGCAATTAATGAACTTATTGCTCCTTCTGTAGACAATGGTAATAACGCTTGTGCCATGGTAGTACCTTTTAATAATGAGGCCAGCTGTATTGTGAATACTTTGAGAACAGCCTAGAACGTGGCCTTTCCTTTGTAAGTGAAAGAAGAAGTGAGGGCATTACCACTGGTAGTTTTTAGTAAAGGTAAACATTTGAAAAGTTTATTGGAAGGAAATCTAGATTTTAGGACTAACCAGATCACCCCTATGATGTTTAGATGTGGAACCTGTAAGCTTTGTAAATCTATTTAGGACATTCCTTCTTGACTGTCTGTAGTTATGATCTTATAGTTTGTTGCCCAGGAAAATGTAATTGTAACATCAAAATGGTGGTATACCTAGCAACCTGTATAGTATAGCAAGCTTTTATGTGGGTAAAACCACTAGAAAGTTAAAGGAATGGATTGGTGAACATCTTAACAATATTAAAAATAAGAAAAATACTAATGCCTTATTTGGGCATTCTGTTGATTGTACGAATTTCAAGAGGTTTTTATATTTTGTTATTGACAGAGTTACAACCTCTGAGAGGCGAGGTGACCATGAAAGCTTGCTGGAACATAAAGAAACAATGTGGCAGTTAATATTGAATGCCACAGACAAGCCAGGTCTTGATGATGTATGCTCCATCACAGGGACTTTAAAATTGAGTGCAAGAAGATTTTGAGCATTAGACACAGTTTTTGTATGTATGTATGTAACTTTTGGTTTTATAATCTTGTCAGTATTCTTTGTGGAGTTGTGTTGTGGATTAGTTTCATTTTGTTATGAAAAAGAAGTGTTACAAGTATCATAGTAAGATAGATTCTGCTGTCCTATCAATACAAAGTCAAATAAGCTGAGCCCGCATCAGTACACCAAAGTATTAATCAGTTAGCTTGTAACAGTTATACTTATTCTCATCTAATAGATGGCCTCTGAGGGTTTTCTTGAAAGTCAGTGCTCACATTAAAAATATAAAATGAAAAATCAGCATAATTCTACTTTAGGATAAACATTATCCCAGAAAAGATAACAGTTCTGCACAGTTCTCACTTGTTGTTTCCCATCTTGGATTAAACTGGTCATGTTTATCCACCACCAGGTCTCAGGTTCTCACTTGTTTCCCATCTTGGATTAAACTGGTCATGTTTGTCCACCACCAGATCTCAGGTTCTCACTTGTTTCCCATCTTGGATTAAACTGGTCATGTTTGTCCACCACCAGGTCTTAGGTTCTCACTTGTTTCCCATCTTGGATTAAACTGGTCATGTTTGTCCACCACCAGGTCTCAGGTTCACCATGAGCACAGACACGTCCATGCTAATGATCCTGGTATTCTACAGGAAAGGTTCTGGTATCCCTCTAAGCACATCAAAGGAAGCTTCTTGGTTCTCCAGGTCTTCCTTTGACAGTTTTCTCGCCTAGCTTCCCAAGAGCCTGTTCTTCTGGTTGTACAACCCCCTCTCCAATTATCCATCTTGAGCAGCAGCCCTAGCTTTCAACATCATCACAGCAGGTACCTCAGACTAGTATCTATGAATTTGCGCTTTAACATAATATTTGGTATAGAGGTTGCATCAATACATTTATACTGTACTATATAGTGTATACACATCACTTCAAAACATCACATTAATTGGCATTTTAATCGTAAAAGAAAAATTAGACAGTACTTTAATTGCCTTTTAATAGCCATTATGATACAACTCTGACCCTGATTAAACTCCCAATTCTGTCTTGATTAGGCTGTATTATGGTACCTAGAAAACCAGTCTGCCCTGGCTTTCTTGCTACCCAATTGTGTTTAACCATACATTTAAAGAGTTGCAGGGACAAAGCCCACATGACTAATCTGTTGCTTTGTTTGTATAGCAATTGCAAGAGTTTATTGTCAGTTAGCAACAAAAAGTTACATCCTAACAACTAGTATTGTAACAAGGTGTGCTATAATTTAATAGCAATGCAGTCTTGCTCTATGGCTGAGTATTTGTTTCATCCCTACTTTATTTTCTGCTGAGATAACAGACAGGGTGTTCCGCACAAACTGTTTGCTGAGATGGCAGCCCTACTACTCATGTTTGAACTCAGTGTTGTCTAAGACTTGTTCTAAATACAAAATACTTTTCAGTTGCTTAAATCCATATCTGTTGCTATGATCACCTTACACTGATGGGGGTCTTATCTTTTGAAATGTCCATCACATACGATAGTAGTAAAGCTAGGCATGGACTTTCTATAGTAGTTTCCCAACTGTAAGAATACTTTCACTTCAGATTTAGAACTAAGTATCAGATATTTCTTAGCAAATTCTATTTTATCTAGTAGAGGTCAATTTACCTTTCTCTCAATCACATATCCTAAATATCTCGCCTCTCTCATTGAACTCTTCCCTTTGGTAACATTAACAATGCTTCTTGTTTGCCCTAAAGATTCCAGCACAGCTTGTACTCTGGGAAATGTGACTCACCAAATTTTGGAATAAATTGTTGTGACATTAGGGTACACATATACAAATGTATATATGAGGATGCATTGCAGCGTTCTGCTAGGAGAGCATGTAGAAGGCAAGGATGTAGAAGGCATGATTTGTGAAAGTCAGGAAGTTGAAGTGTCTGGCAAGAATATGGGCACTTCTGGATTGTCAAAAGGGTTGGTAATGGTTGTCTTTAGTGGTCAATTTAGTAAAAAGTGTTTTATAAACCAGGCTGAGAAGTAGCAGGTCCATTTCTTTCTTTTAATTGGCAGCCACTTGGTTCATTGAAGGGTGACACAGCGATGTCTCTTGATCAGGTGAGACAAGCAAAAATCTGCAGATTTTGTTGGAAAGCATTAGGACACATGACTTTTGTTCTAGAAGCATACGCAAGCAGAGGTAGGACATCTTCAAACTGGAGTTGAAGGATGTTTCTGCTTATTCCTTTTGTTCCTTCTGGGGTAAGGAATTGTGTGATTCAGTGGCAGTCCAGATGTGTGGCATTTTTGTTTTGGCTTCTACACTGCTGATGTGCACTGACATGTTTAGATAGGGTAAAGGGTAACACTTAGGTACTTGAAGAAGCTGATCCTTTCAATAGGTTTTGAGTTGTAAGTTAAGGTATAGTGGAGCTATAGTAATTCGCTCAGTTTTAGAAAGCTCCTTGGGGAATATTTTTTTTTTGGACTGTTAGTTCTGGAAGGTATTTTGGAGGTTCTGCGAGATGGCAGAGTGAAAGGTAGTGAATGACAAAGGACAATACCATCTTAATCTTTATCAAAGTGTTAGGCAGAGGACAGAGTTTCTAATGGAAGTGTGAATCTTGTGAAAGCAGAGATAGGCCAAAAGGAATAGTAAGATTTACTTCCGATACTTTGTGATGTTGCTAGACAACTGAACATAGCTTTAATTTTTTTTCTTTTGCCAAATGAGTATGCTTTTATTGTTAATTGATATTTTAACACGTGTATACAGCTACTGATATAAGTCTTGAGTGGCATGAATTTAGCAGCAGATTTTGCATTGTGAGGGAAGGTCTCATTTTCTATGAATGCTGGTTTCCCTTAATGTACACAGATGTGTGTAGGTCACAACTTAAGCAGGCAATGTGTAAGTGACTTGTTAAATTATCTGACTGAAAAAATAAGCAAGATGAGATGTGGAGCTATCATTTATAAAGGTCATTTCCCTCAAAAAAGTATTTTGGAATTAAAAAAAGAATGCATCATAATAAATTGTTCTGACTTACATCATTAGGATGTCTGCTAAATTAATGTATGCCTTTTATTTCTAAAACTAACAATGGTCTCTTTGTTAGTGTACAGACCAAGTGTTATGAAATGCAGCCAGGCTTTGTAAGGTTGTATGATACTTTCCCTGAGTTCACATGTAGACCAAGGGTTCAGAGTGTCTAATTCTACTTGTGGACTGAAAGAAATGTTTAGATCTAACATCAGAATGAGGCTGTTAAAGTAATGCAGTGCTGTATTGTAGTCTGTCTGAGAACAGGTTCCTACTCAGTAAAACAAAGGTCAAGAAAGAAGGGAAGCTGATAGTTTTTTTATGAAGCTGCTGAGCAGAATGCTTTTATGTGGTTTTCTTTTTCTTTTTAGAAAATTATATGAAGCAGTGGCTAGTAAGTGCTATTTCAGTTACTAAAGGGATCTCTCTCTCCTATTGTGTGATTTAAAAGCACCAAGTCTGAAACTAAATGACAAATGAACACCGAATTTGCTCTTGTCGGGCATCATATAACGTGGTGAAAGGGAACTTTCACTTATAGGGTAGGGTAATAGTTATTTCTGTTGATCTGTAGAAATGAACATAATTTAGAACAAAAAGTGTTACATGTTGTGTGTCAACTAAGTTAATTTAAAATACTGACTAAATGGGTGAGGTAAATGGGCAAATGCAAATGAGGTTAAAGTTGTTTATAATTAGACATTTGGGTTGTGTACAGTTTTGTTTAGTGAAAAAGCAATTATTTTATTAACCAGATTTCAGTTTAAAATGACAAAGAAACCACATTCAGTCCTTTTGTCTGTCATGCAATGAAATTAATTCATTCCAGAGCTCTTAGACAGCTGAGAGCAGAGGTGATAATAATTTTAAAAATGATGATGGATGAGATATGTAAACATTGAAAAAGGGGGATGTGTTTCTTTTTACGTAGGGAGAGATAGAAATTGAAGTTCTCAAACCAGTTTGCTCCTGATGGTTTAGAATATCATGAATTTATTTTTAAAGAATGTACAGATGAGTATACATCAAAATAAAAGCAGCTACAGAGATGGCTGTGATGATAGGTAACGGCAGCATACTGAAGCCATTACAGTAGAGAATCGATTATCTGAAAAGTCAATTATCCGAACACAGCCTTCCAAACTTTTTGGGTAGGAAAAAAAATCATAAAGTCTGAATACATAAACGTTATAAGTATTTGCTTGTGCATGTTTTTTGAGCATGTAGCCCGCGCGTATGTGAAAAATATTCTTTATTGTCCACTGGAAACACTGAATGTTTGAAAACCATATTTCCTGCATGCAGAAAACACAAGGTTTTAGAAGTTTTCTATCCAGTTCAATGAATGTTTGATTATCCGAACAGTTTGATTATCCAAACTACCCTACATCCCAATTAGTTCCGATAATCGACTCTCTGCTGTATAACTATACGACCTGGGTAGATTTGAGTGCTGATGTGGAGTTTGTGTGCTGCTTACTGTGTTTAATTTAGAAGACCTGATGACAGTAAGGAAGGAAGAGGTTAACAAATCCAGTTCCAGTTCTGTAACTTAGTACATTAATTACTGTGGTGCACTGTTTCATTACAGTTTCTGCCAAACAGTCTGGTATGTAAGCCTGTAAACACATGACTGTCCTAAAGCTGTAAGCCAGGAAAACAGAAGATTGTAGCTCTGTAAAGCCAAGGTGTAGCATGACTAAACAGACAGAAATGAAGAGCTTGATGCTCTTAACGTGCTATGCAGGGAGAGTAATTGCTAATAAAATGCTGATGATAAGTTATTAGTCAATTAAACCTCTGATATGTCTCCTTAGACATCAGTTTTGCAATGATTTGGAAAAGGTAACAACAGCTATTAAACATTTATGTTGTCTTTATTTCTATATTATTAAACAGAAAACATTTAACTTTATATAAACCCATGTGATACAGATCTATAAAACAAACTGGTGTTGTCATACACTCTCACCAACTATCAGCTGATATATATATATATATATATATATATATATATATATATATATATATATATGGGTCTACTTCTGATTGTCAAAAACACACATTCTCGACAACCAGAAGATCGAACCCATCTAAGTGAAAGTGCACTAAATCGAAAGTGCACTTTCACTAAAGTTGGTTCTCCAAAGCACGGTACAGTGGGGATAAGGAAATATATCCTTTTCCCCACTGTAGTGTGATCTCGGAGTTAGTATATTTAAGTAGCGGGGTTGTGTTGGGGGCTGTAGGGTGCAGGGGGGCTTGCCCCCCTGCAAAATACTGTTTAAAGTATTTTTTGTTGCTTTTTTCTGGTTTGGAGGACCAGCTTTTGCGAAAGTGCACTTTCGATGTAGTGCACTTTAGCTTTAATGAGTCTTGATGTTTCTTGTTCAAGATAGTGAAATTTCGATCAAGAAACATAGACCCATATATATACGTCAATAAAAAATAGAGCTTATTCTGATTTATAGTGTGTGCTATAAATGCTATTTTATATGTGGTAATTAATGGTTTTCAGACTATCAATGTTGAAGTGATGTATCTCTAATTATATATCTATTATTTAATTTACTTTGTACTCTGAATTGATCAGTCTTGGTAATGTAAGATAGTTATTATTCATAAAAACTGTATTACATAGAGTTAAGGTAGCTCAATTGGTAGATAAAGCACAAGAAAAGTATTAAAAACAAAAAGAAATAAGAAAGGAAAAGATAAAGCAAAATATAATGAGAGAAGAATATGCAAGAGCAGCAAGAAGCAGTATACGTTAATGATTGTAAATAAATCATATTTTGAGAAACTTTAATTATATTCTATATCATGTAGTAAAATATTAATTTGGTATATTAATAAGAGTTATTTTAAAATGGCCATATTGGTATTTATCTGAACTTTGAATGCAAAATTTGTACTTACTTTGACAAAAACCTAATCTGTCAGGCCCCTGATTCACCACAGTTAATTCTACCCCCCCCCCCCACACACACACACACACACACACAGCAAGCCTGAATACAATAATAATAATACTCTGGAAAAATACCAATTTTAAGCTAGCCTTCATAAATAGTTATACCTAGTAAACTGTATTTTTAACGTTGTGGGTAGGAATCTGCTATCATCATATATAAGTTGACTGCAGTCAAGACTGGTGATGTTTTAGGCTTTACTGGCACATTTTTTTAAAGAAGAGTGACTTGTTGAGAGAATATACTAATCTGAATGTAGTCAGGACTAGAGGCAGCTTCTTTCTCTTTTCCTCTTTTGCCTTTAATGTTGCTTCTCAAGCACCAGAAGTTACCAGACATTCCAGCTCTTAAGGAGTGGAAAATAATGCTAAAACTAAACCCAAATATGTGAATTATCCAGGTAGAAGTAGCCAGCGGTATCAGCAATTTGCTTCTCTCACATTTCAAGGTTTAAGGGGAATGTTCACAATTTGCTGTTGCATATTCTTAGCCCATTTTGGTCTAATATGAAAGTGAATTACTGTTGTTGTGCCTGTTATAAGTCTGCCATCTTAGGGTACACTTCTGTCATGTGCCGAGAGTTTGTGATTCAATTGTCTCGGGTGATTTATTGTAGTATTATTTCATAATGACCTTTTCTTTTATTGGACTCAAATGTGCATCTCCAAATAATCCCGCATGCAGCTCATATCATACTTTTGCTATTATTTCACCACCTGCTTTTCATCCTGCTATTAACAGAAGATGTCTTTGGGTCTCCAATTGTTTATTTTTCACTGCATTTAATCTATCATTATACTATATCAGATTTTTGTTAAAAATAAAAAACATTTAGTTGAAAAATTATATTGATGAAATATGTATACTTTACTTCTGAATACCTTGATACAGAAATATTCTGAGCATGTGCTACAATCCTCACCGTGAAGAGAAATATAACAGAACATGCCAGGCTGTGATAGTGAAGTGCCTATAAACTCTACATTACGCACATTTGTCTTATCATCAGTCCACTATGAATTCTTTATAATGTTCTTTAGGAGTTATCTTTGAACAGTCGAGTATAAACTTCACCTTATACTGCCATTCTACCTCTATGCTGACTGTAACTGCACCATATTTCCATCCCCCTCTTCTTTGGTAAATCTATTTTATTTTATTTAACATTTGTTTACTGGGAAAGTATGACATGGAATGAAGCCAATTTGCAGTGGAGGCCTGGGGAGAAATGCTCCAGATGCGTCTTTGCAATGTGGGAGGAAACCGGCGCAACCAGAGGAAACCCACACGAATGCAGGGAGGACATGCAGATTATGCACAGAAGGCACTCTAGCTGAGAATCGAACTGGATAACCTCTTGTTGTGAGGTGACAATGCTACCGCTACACTACTGCACTATCCCATGACTGCCTTAAATAGCAGTCTCTATATGAAAGTTCTTAACAAACATTTTCAAGCAACTACAATACGACTTTCAGAAAATTCATCAAGAAGTGCTTTAAGATTTGTTTGTAGTAGCCAAAAGTTAACTTGTCTGGGGAAATGTACGTACTTTTTATTTATGGTGTAATGAAAATACTCTCTAAGGATATATTCTGGACATTTGCAATGGTGCTTACTCTAAAAAGAAGTCATATGCCCACTCATCCCAAATAGAAATAGATTATAATATAACTTACCAGGTGGTCATTATGATGTGATGCGCATGCTTATGCCTGAGAAGTGTTACCTACATCTTTTCTTGAGAGTTCTTGATAAAACAATGACAGTGGTACACTTGGATGCACAGACAAAAATGCACCTATGATTATCTCTATATAATTAGATATTTCAATGAAAATGAGTGCTGTGACACATAGTATCTTCCCCACACAAAGGGAATCTTGGTCATGGCATGCTGGTGGTGACAAACGATTTATCTTCTCTGGTAAAATCTTTAAGATTTTTACACTGATGTAATGATAATTCAGGAAAAGATATGTCCTGGAGATGTGCTGGACTTCTCACCATGAACAGAAGTCATGCATCCACCACTAGTGGAAACTTCATATAAAACAACATGCCAAACTATCACAGTGAAATGACTGAGTATGTCTAAAAAGTAAGATCTTATGCCTCCTTTGAGAGTCTTTAACAGAACTAACAAATAATTATCCTTTAGACAGTCAAGTACAAAATGCACACGTGACTGTCATTCTTTCTTTTTTAATTAAATATATTTATTGAAATATTTTTTAATGACAAAAAATACCCAATAATGATAGAATAAATACTTTAAAACATAAGTTCAAATATGAAAAACAGTAACTATTTACAATATATACAAAGGCCTGAAATGAATATAAAATGTCAAACAAATAAAGATTTATGTAAAGAAGTAAAAATAATTCTGTACTTCTACTAGAAGGCTTTTGATACAGTATCACACAAAAAAATTATACAACACCTTTCTAATATTACTTGTACCCCACCCACCCACCAATGGTTTAATAGCTACCTCACCAACAGACAACAATGCATAAAATGGCAACCCCATCAGAATACCAAGCCAACCAAATTGGAGTACCCCAAGGGTCCATACTTGTACCTTTACTCTAACATATTTACCAACAACCTTCACTCTGCTTCTCCTCTTAGCTCTATTATCCAATATGCAGATGATACTACCATCATCTCCTCCTCAAATAACCACCAACACCTCCAACAAATAACCCAAGATACCTTCACCGCAATCGAAGCCTGGTTAGCCGAATCACAACTACTCCTTAATGCCAAAAAAAAACAAAGCTTCTACTCTGCAGCAAAACCTCTCTCACCTGACTCTCATTTTCATGTTTTCTCCCAAAGCAACACAGAAATTGAAATCATATCCCATGCTAAACTATTATGTATTGCCATTGACAATAAACTTACATTTGGACACCATATTGGTAATGCCATTAAAAAAAACACTGCAAATTAGGACCCATATACAGACATAAACATTTCATGGACAGCACCACCAAAAAAGCTCTTGCCCACACTTACTTGCTCCTCTCCCTATTCTATGGTGACCCCAATTTCACTAACCTGCACTCATCTCTACAAAATAAGCTGGAGTCCTGCTACCATAAGATTGCCAAATTTGCCACAGGTAGCTCATACCACTCACATCAGTGCCAAGCCTTAAAAGAATTAAACTGGTTGGAATTTCCACATCACCTTAACATCATTCAACTGTTCATAGCACATAAAATTGCCTACAATCCAAACTGGCCTGCCTTAAGAACATTTTAATACCCTATAGCCTCACCAGAAACCTTCGCTCTGAAAATAAACAACTCATAACTATTCATGTACCAAACAAAAGAGCCAGACACTGCCTTTACTCATGCACTGTCACTAAACTATGGAACTCACTTCCAACCAGCATAAGCACCATTAGCTGTTTCAACAAGTCTGAAATCACTCTAAAGAACTACCGACTAAATACTAAATTCTGTCCCTGCATCTGTCCAGATAGATAAACATCCTGCTCTCCTTGAACCTTCCTCTAACTTACTCCAATCTTTACCCATCAAAACCAGCAGGAAACTCTTTCTAATCTATAAATTACTTTAAATAAGTCTTTTCTTACTATAAATCTCACTAGCCTTAACTATCATTCTAATCCCTCACACCTTTAAAACTACCCCACTAGTGAGTTTTCTTTCCTTTGATTCATTCTTTCAGCCTAACACTATCCATCTAGTGAACTTTTCCTTTCTTCATTTTCAACCTATTTTAATATTTACAAAAGAAAAAAGTGTGTGTGTGTGTGTGTGTGTGTGTGTGTGTGTGTGTGTGTGTGTGTGTGTGTGTGTATAAATATATATATATATATATATATATATATATATATATATATATATATATATACCTTGCAAAATATTCTGTTTTTCCCTCTATCGTAGCTTCCCACAATTTATTAGTCTGTTTCTCATTTTGTTATATTGTACTGCATTTTACTGTATAATCTTGTAAAATATGTGTAATCATAATCCCCAGGATTCACTAATCCTCCGTGTAAGACTAGATTAGTCTTACATGGAAGAGCCAGTCTAAGAGTAAGATGGCAGCGCGCCATGCATATTAATGAGGGTGTGCTGCCTCAACTCTAAGGCTAACACAGAGCATGCACGAGTGCAGGGGGCATGTTGGCCTGCCGAGCAGTCCAAAAATCCACGGCCCTGCCAGTCTGACACTCGGGAAATGTCTACTTACATGAGCGAGTCCGCTCAAATGTGTACATACCCAACACTACACTCCCCCACATTCTAAACCCCTGTACAATTATAAAATGTAAATTTTTTTATTTTTTTTATTATTTCTGATATAGCTGCCCGTATTTGCACGTGTTTGCGTGGGTTTGCCCATTGCTTAACTACAGTTAGCAGTTTCGACACCGAAGAGGATAATAAGAAACTTATAGGCAAATTAAGTGAAATAGTGATAGTGTAGTGGTAGAGCCTTTGCACAAAGAAGAGGCCTTCCCGGTTCGTATCCCACAACTCCCCTTCTATTTTCTGTTGGAAATCTGTATATAAAAATAATTCCTGACATTTATCATTTAAATTTTTGTAAAAAGCATTGAAATGGCCTATGTAGTAGTGAACGACTTTTATAGATATATATATATATATATATATATATATATATATATATATATATATAAGAAGGTGAAATAGTTATGCATACTGAAACACTGCTAAGCAAAGTTTACCAGCATTAAGCATATTTAAATGTAATTGCTCGTAGCTCAGCACTGCGTTAACTAGCGCTATGGCTTTGTGCATAGCTGCTCATTGCACCAACTAGCGCAAACAGAACACGTTTGCATGGAGTTGTGCTCCGCACTAACCAGTGCAATGTCGAACGTCGAGCAACGTAGAGCAACGTCAGGCAAAGTCAGCTAAACACAGCCACACCTCCTAGCCGGTCTGGCCAGTAGTAAAATAAAAAGCAATGACAGGGATCAAACCCAGGATACTGTGCACCATAATCACAGTACTGAACCACTAAGCCATGGCAGAATTTCATAACCATGCACTTTCAACACACACATAGATATCAATAGAAGTTTACTCATTGCTAAGCAGGTGTGCCTTCAGCTGAGTTTTTTCAAAACTGGCCAATCACAAATAAGTGTGGTAAATGAGGCATATTGCTCCATAGGCGGGAATACTTGCCATAACTGGTTGTAGCTCCCATCTGCAGGCAGCATGGCTGGTGCTGGAGAGGGCTCTCGAATTTCGAGCACAACGTTGGGGCATTGAGGAGTCAAAAGTAATGGTTTGGCTCCTTGTCCATAATCATGAGGATAGACTCCTGCGGGGCAAGTACCAAGGCACCCAATACAAAGTGGAAGCCTGGAACCGTCTAGCTCATGAACTCACCAGTGCCACAGGCATCCCTCGGACTGGTGAACCAGTCAGACACCACTACTCAGACCTGAAGAGACGCAAGGAGGATCAACTCGCCAGTGTTTCCAGGAGACCTGTGGGATGGAAAATGCCCCACTACAGAGTAAGTAACCATGGAATTAAGTAGGTAAGAATTGCTATTCTAGTCTATACTATGGATAGGTATGTCTCAATATCACTTCATTTACTTCACAGCTGCAGGTGTCTGCACTGCGAACCAGCAAGCCTATGCAGATAGGCTGCTAAGGCTGCGCCACCAGGCAGGTTAGTAATTATTCTGCATGTACTGTTATATAAAATAAATGAGAGAGCCTGAAAAAAAGTGTTTTAACCCAATAAATAAATGTATAATAATGCTTTAATAATTATTCTGCATGTACTGTTATATAAAATAAATGAGAGAGCCTCTAGAAAAGTGTTTTAAGTCTTTAATAAAGGTATAATTCCTGGAGTGTGTCTGTGTCATTTTCTTTGATATGTTGTTGTACTCTTGCATTATAGAAATAGTGCTGTTGTATTAAGCGCTGTTAACCCACACTTGGGTAGGCCCATATAAAGTGGATGAAGGGAGTGCCAGTAGCTTTTAAGCATATTTACAGTCCTCAACTGTTGGTTCATGCCCAGCATGTACAGGTTAATCTGGCATGAGTAGCTTGCTATTGTGTTCCCTAGAAATGTCAGTGTGCTGCCAGAAATGTAGGGAGCTGTTAATATATAACTGATAATTTCACCTGAACATATCTAGATAATTATAGGAAAGTAGAGCTGTCAGTGTACCATCTCAGCAGTAGTGTGTCTGAGCAACTCACAAAATATGTAGCAGTAACATCTGCATCCCGGACAGTTTGTATGTCAGATACAGCTCATGTATATAAAGATCTAGCAAAACCCAGTTCACAATTTAAGGACAATTGGGTAGTGTAGTAATACATGTAGGGGACATATAACTGCAGTTAACAGGAATGTAGTGTAAACTAGAAGGATATATAAGTTGTTAATGGAGCTATCCTTTTCCACTCTACTGTATGTGCATAAAAAATTAAATTCCACACCTCAATGGGTATGTCTAATCTCAAAACATTTGTTGGGACATATGTCCTATTGGTTTATAAATATCTGCATTTATTTCGATGCATGTGCCCTGTTCAAATACCACAATATTGGTGGCCTGTTGCCATCAATTAAAGCTGCATGATGTTCTAATGTCCACTAATGTTCTATATATGCATGTGTTATGCTTGCTGTTCAACTGCTGGAACTCTGGTGTGTTGGGTTAATGGGAATACTTCTGCATGCTGTTATAACTAATTGGGAATGCTGTTGACTGTTACTAACCCATATTTTCATTAAATCCTCCAAAACATAGAACGTATGGGAAGGCCGGTACCAGCGGACCCACTTGTCCCACCTCAGCTGGTGATGGCACCTGGCACCAGCAGGTCCGGTGCCCAGCCTGGGACCTCCTCCTCCATTGGCCCTGTGCCACCTTTGGGTGGAAGCACTGCAGGGGATGGGGCTCATCCCCCCCATGCAAGCGTGGGTGGAGGAGGGCCACCTATCACCCTCCAAATAGTCCAGGCTGTGGTGCGTAGAGAGAGCAAGCGTTCTGTTGCTGATCCTCTACTCCAGCTTGAGGCACGAGTGCCACAACTCACAGGTGAGCCTGCCCCTCCAACGCAGCCCCCTCTGGGCTGTGAAGGTGCAGTGGTGTCTGCCCATGGGTGGGGATCTCAGTTCCACTGTTGCCATCTGTGGGCTCATGGGCTTGTGATTTCCAAACATCCTTCCCCGTCAATGGTGTTCACCCACCACATGTGTCATATTCCGCCCCTGCATGTGTCTTGTTTGTCTTGTCTGTTTACCTCCTCAACTTACCTCCCCAAATATACCTACTTCCCCTACCCCACATTCCACTCTCATGTGAAAAAAAAAAAGGGCAATCTGCTCCCAAAAAAAAATTATGCCCCTTAAATAGCTGCCCATTTTGCACACATGTCTGCTGGACACATAAAATGTAATTTAATTGGCAGTACAACATACTTTGTTGTCCTCACCCCTCTCTCAGGTGTGGAAGGTTTCATATTTCCCTCCAAATGTATTGCATATGCACAGCTGTTGCTGTTAAAGAAATGGGCAGCTATGGACCTTCCCTACACCCGTCCTGCACATCCTGAGCTGTTTTCCCTACTGTCTGTCCCTCTTTGTACCCCTTTTTCATCACTGTCCTATCTCACCATTTTCTTTTCTTTCAAAGAAATGAGCACGGGGGTTATAGGGAGTAAGCACTTTTAAGCAGTAGTTAGCGGGTTTGCGCGAGTGTGCACTCGTGTGCACTTAGCTATGTATTGCTAAGTGTCGCACAAACCTGCGCAAACCCACTTACAACTGCTTAAAAGTGCCTTAGTCACTCTGTATGTGAGGGCCCTTGTTCTGCTCAGCAGCAAAATAAAACACCCCTGTCAGTCTCGAACCCAGGACCTTGTACACACTACATGAAGTACCACTAAGCCATGGTAGACATACAACAAGTTGACGCTGAAATAAATATATCATGCATCAGAGTGAGTGAATGTAAAGGAAAAATAGGAATGCCATAAAACACAACTTGTTCTGTGGATCTTTACCAGCAGTTGTTGTGGAATTGCATTACAACTGTGATAAGAGAAGCAGCCATTCTAGCAGGAAATAATATTACAGCAGCACTTTACAACCCCCACACAGTATCATAGCAGGACAAACACTGGCATATCTGATTAGGGCAGAGGCCATACCTCCCAACTGTGCCTAATTTTCAGGAATGTTCCTGATTTTGAAACAAGTTTTAGCTGCGTCCCTCTGAATCCCTCTGAAAAGTACTGACATTGGCCAGAAAGGTGGTGAATTACACTTAATGAATAATGACAATAAGTAAGAGTTAGACACTGCTTGTACTTCAGAAAAGGTGTATTAATCCATATGCTCTGGTTCTCTCAAAGTCTCAACTTAATGACAATAATATTTTAAAGGTGTACCTCACTTTTACCTACTTTTCCCTGAGTCTGTTCAAATATGTACCTGAGTATTTGAGAGGCCTGGCAGAGGCAGAAACACACAGGCATATCAGCTTTTCTGCTGTTACACACAGTGCAAATAGCTTTGGAAGGAGTTCCAGAAGCATACCCTTATGTAGGAGTACAACACTGAAATACAAAAGGATGTAGCCATGTACTGGTAGCAGCCAACTGCAACAATGCCATTGTTCCAGTGCTGAAAATACCGGTGTGGTGCACAGACAAAGAATAACAGGCTAACCTCTGGCTACCATGTGGATAGGTCCACAGTTGGGAGCTACACAGACAGACTACTTGCCTTGATAAACTAACAGGTACACAGCAACCCTTTAAGTCCAGCAAAATAAAATTCACACAATAATACATAATGCTCTCTGTACTTCTGCACCCCTACACAAATGTAGAATACACCTGTGTGTTCAGGGTCTACCAAGGATGTAGGTAGGCATACTCAGTACTGAAATTTGTCCAGTTTTCTTGAGCAGCCTGTGCTAATGTCAACACTTAAAAAACACAAACTGTTCAGAAGTGAGTAAATTAATATTCACAGTATAGCAGTTCACAAACAATTCATGTGCCAAAAGAATACATCTCAATAACTAGTTTTATATGGCAGTTAAGTGTACAATTTGAAAAGAAAGTACATACTCCCATGTATCTAGGGTTAGCATTTTGAGGGGTGAGTACAATTTTACACTGACAAGTGTGCACTGGAAGTAGCAACATTCGGGTCTGAGTACAACATTTAAATCACTGGCTACACCCATGGCTTCAGATATAAGAACTATACCAACCTTCTGCCTTAAACAACGATGTCCACAGCAAACAAGCATGATCCCCACCTTGGAAAGCTGAAACGGCCACGCCTACCTGATTTAGCAATTTATAGCATTGGGTTGCTATGACAGTGATTACTGCAATTACCACACAGCAGGCTGCATGTAATTAGCAAATGGTGGCCACCAATTGGTGCAGAGGTCATCACATGCACATGTGCAAATACCTATAAAAGCAGGCTGTAATTGCTGCCAACAAACTCAATCACTCTATTGCAGAGACTGACAGAGAGAGACAGAGAGAGAGAGAGACAGCGAAAAGCAAAAGGAAAAAGAAAAAGAAATAATACCAACGCATACAAAGAAAAGGTATGTTACAGATATGTATTTGCTGGCATGTAGTAGATGTTTTTGAAGAGTACTCTACATAATGTGAACCATTCATATGTGGCAGCAGTATGTATCTATGCACAGATGTCCTGCTTAACTACTGCCATGGACAATTCAGTGTGTACCTGTGGGCAGTGGGACATAACTGTGAAATGTGTAGCTCAGCATTAAATGTCAAACATCTGATCCATGTTATCTGTGTTCTGTACAGTAGTGTGGCCAATGGCTGTTTGGGGGATTAGCACAAACATTTATATAAACATGGGTGTGACAGAGTAACACATGCATGATAGTCATATTAAAGTGTAGCTTAGCATTGGCAACTGCTGTACCAGGCTAGTATGCTAATCTAGCCTTTGAAGCTATATATACCCCCTCTAATGTTACTGTGTGTTCACATGTGACACCTGTTCATGTTGCAGCAAGGTCCAACAGTTCAGCTGTGAGGTCCAGGGACTTACAACAGTGTAGACCTTGTGTGTGTATGGCACACATATACAGAGAGATATATATGTGTCATATATATTAACATCTGTATATGTGCATAGAGCAAGGGACATATTGTAACTGTTTTTGAAGGGTGGACATATATGTGTTGGTGAAGGTTGTTATGTGCATATTTGTATGTAGGTTTTAGTGTGTGACAAACAAGACAGCATACGGTGCTGGTATATGACATGTGGTGGTTAAACACTGTGGGTGTTTTGTTCAGTTTGCAATGTTGCAGCCAGTGAGACCTGCTAAAGCTACCTGGGCTGTGAACACTTTAAATGGATGTGTGTATATATATATATATATGTACACCAATGGATGTGTATATATATATATATATATATATATATATATATATATATATATATATATATATATATACACAGAGAGAGAGAGAGAGAGTCATATATACTCATACACACCCTCATCTACTTGTTGCAATAGATTCTATGTAAAGTTGACTGAGTGTGATGGTCAATGTGTTGGTGAATATGTCAAAGATGTGTATTTGTGGGATAGCTTAGTGGGAAACTGTATCTGTCATGGTATTATGGGTCCTTGCTTTGATCCCAGAAAAAAGCTGTGTATGCTGTTGCTAGGCAGATAAAGCACTATGCCATACAGTCTGATGTAGTCCCTTGGTGTTAACTGGGGTGTGTCATTGGAGGCTAAAGCACTACATGTATGCTTATTGAGTGGTACTGATGTTGAATCCAAATCCTGTATGTACTGTAGGATACTTGAAGCTCTGGGCCTAAACAGCAAAGTATGGTGTATGTCCACATTGCTTGGAACCACTGTTTTGTGTGGTCCCTGCAGTCATCACAGATTACATTCCTCAAGCTTAAGGTTTTGTAAGTACTGACACACAGTACTGTATGGTACACACGTAAATCTTATCTGGGTTGTCATACCTTTGTGTCTTGTAATTATGTCTGATGTGTGTGTGGGTATGCCTGTAACATGTCCTCTGTCATATGTGTATTACAACAAATAACTGCATATCTAGCAATATTTATAGTTTACTTCAGCAGTATGCCATCTATATTCACATATTTTGGCCACGTGTTTGCCATCAACAAGCTGTGTGGTATAATGATACTACTGTAACTGGACCAAACAAACACTGCGATGGATGACATATTTCTTTATGCATTGGCTTGATCTATATCTGCTGTGGCTAGGTGGTGCATTGTGTTGCATACAGTGTGCCAGGTACTCTTGTATAGTCTTATATAGTGATTTTATTTTGTTGCTGTACAGGACATGGTTTATTAGAGCGTGCCAGGCACTTTCAAGCAGTTTTGGGGTGAACACTGATAAGTGGTACTGAAAATGTTTAATCTCAGTCAGCTAATAGGTTGCTATATATGGCAGTTCAGTGATATCTGTACTGTATAATGTTAAATGTGACATATGACTTGCTCAGACATATTTTTTCTTTATGTCTTCCAGGGATCATGGCACACCATAGAAATCCTAGCTACAGTAGTGCTGAAGATGAGATTCTTACCAGCTGTATGATTCAGCACTACAGCCTACTATTCTCCAGAACCAGCCAAAACCAGCAGGAGCATACTGCAATGTGGCAAGATGTTGTCCGGAGGGTAAACGAGGTAGGCCTGCATAACCGGACATATGAGCAGGTATGCCACCACTGCAGTGATCTACTTAGACATGTCCATCAGCGTGCTTCTGATGCATGGAGATAACAGCTTGCAACAGGTGGTGGGGTTAACATCCATCCCCCCCCCTCACCAGAGTGAAGGAACTGCTCCTTAGCCTGGTGGCACCTGCTCAACAACAACAGCAGCAGACATTTACCATGATGGAGGTTGGAGCCATCCAGCAAGAACGCATGGAGCATGCAGGCAACATGGCATATCTGTAGACTACTGTTACCTCTATTGGTAGATCATGTATATGTGAGATGTGTACTCTGTAGTTAGAAGATGTGGAGCCTGTTGTTGTGCAATACTGATCATTTGGAACATAATCTGTAGACCTGTGAATGTAAACTGTTGTTCTACTGTAAGATTGCAAACCCACAGTAGCAATGCCACAGTTGTCGCCACTAACTAACTGTCACATATCTATGTAGGGCCCTCTGATGTGACAGCAAGGCAGCGGACAGATGCTGGTGAGTGTGTTCTACATTTATTATTGAAAATAAAAAGTGCATGTCATAGTTAAGGTGTAAGCCATGTACACATGTAACACACCTACCCATAATGCATCCTGTGCATGTTTGCTGTGAGACAACGCACATTTCACTAATGTGATTAGCTGCCTCAAACACATGCAATACACAGACCATTTCAAACAAATGTGGCAACACTGTAGTGACCATTGGATAGGCAGAGTCGATACACAACATGCACATAACATACACAACTATGTCATACACAGAACATGTTAACATGCTACACATGAAGGATTCACAAACCCTCTATAAAGTTACACTCCAGTATCCCAAATATCATCCACACAGCACACATAATATACCTAAGGGGTAGAGGCCTATCATGGGGCAGTGAAACACTCTGCAACACAAAACACATTCATTTTAGGGAATGCTCCTTATTGGCCTCCTTACAAACCCATGTAACAACTGGTTGTGAAATGGTGAATGTAGCCATGGTAGTGCAGTTCCAGTACAGCATGATAGGTGCTGGTTTGGGACACATTTGTAGCCTTGAGTGACCACATGATGCTTCATGATGATGGCTTATGGTACTACACCCCATCCAGTTATTGTAACCACAGTACTACACATAGCTTTCATTGCTATACACCTCAATGTTGTGTGTGTGCAAACATATGCACCTCTAAACAATATGCATACCAATCACCATTTGCAAAACTGACACATATATGTCTTGTGATACTATTGAGTGGCTAGATCATATGACACACATTGGGTATGTGTGATGTTTAAATTTGCAGTTGTGTTTTAGCATGCCATGTCATGGATGACACTGGCATGTCCACAATATGATCTACACTCACCATGACTACTGTACATTGGGTATGTGGACCAATGGTATTCCATCAGTTATACATGCACCACTGATCTTGTGTGTATACACATCATGCATGACCTAAAACTGTGTCCACAATTATTTGCTAAAGACACAGAGGCTCTAATCAGAACTGGATATCCATGTGACACACACAGATACATATCCAGCCATGGTATGTAGACCTGTGAGTGATGGTGCACAGTACATTACAGAGTTTTGAATACTTGCACAGCAATGTTGGGTCCATGTATGCATTGCGTTCCAGGGGAAGGCCAATCACCGAACAAGAAAACACATGCATCAAAGCCATGTATACTGTTAGTAACAAGGACTGTCTACACTTGCACTGCATGCTGTTGAGCAACACATGTCCTGCATGCTGACATGTGTGATATGACTGTTTTGCTTGTGATACTGTACCCCACCATCAGCTGCTATTGAATATGTTCTGAAATTGCTGGTGGTGTGTGTGTGTGTGTGTGTGTGTGTGTGTGTGTGTGTGTGTGTGTGTGTGTGTGTGTGTGTGTGTGTGTGTGTGTGTGTGTGTCTGTCTGCTTTAGTGAGGAGTGTATTTGTGTGTATGCATGTGTGCATGTGTGCATTTGTCGATGTGTGCATGTGTGCATGTGCATGTGTGTATGTGCATGTGCGCTTGTGCATGTGTGAATGTGCATGTGTGCATGTGCATGTGTGCATGTGGTCTGACATCATGTACAGGTCTTAAAGTGTGTTTCCTGTTTTCCTCTCACAGGTGCTGAGGTGGGGCTGGTTCAGTGCAGCAGGGAACCGGATGTCACTGACACAGATAGTGAAGTGATAATAAGGATAGGTGTGTTGAGGCACAGGCAGGTTTGTCAGGGTCTGTTGTTGGGCCACCAATTGACAGTACACAAGTCTCCACCCCCATCCATGCACACAGTCATACTGCTTGTACATCCTTCATCACCAATGCCCTTAGCAGAAGGACAGTGTACAGTCAGCACTGGCCAGGACAGTGTGGTATCTATGGCACATGCATCAGGACACAGCAGCTATAGCCAGATGTCTGGAATGGTACCACATAGGCAGATGCCCAGGGGTTCTCGTCAGAGCACTGCTGGTCATCATGCCCCTGGCAGACATGCCACAACTCTTACAACCACACGCATGTTCCAGGCTGTCATGGAGGCACAGGTACGTATGGAGCGGTACACCAGAGAGGGACTAAGGGCACAGAGGGCTCATAACACCTCTGTAAATGACAGTATCCGTGACCTAGCAGGTGCCATACGTAATTACACTGAGGTCATTGATAGACATTGGGGTGAGACATTAGATGTCTTCCACAATGTCATGTCCATGTGTCAGGACAGTGCGGGACAGTTGAGACGTCGACGTGGACGTATGCCAGCAACATCATCAGCTGGCAGTCACTGTGGATGTCCATCAAGTCATAGCCACTCCCGTAGTGCCAGTACCTACCCCAGCAATGTTGGGGGGCTGTCCATAGACCATTCTAGAAGACCACATGCACGTGGCTCTGGCCAGTCCCAGCAGGGACCTGGATCCAGTGGACATATGTCAACCTCTGAGGATAGTACCCAGTTTGGATTAGTACCTGATACTGTCTGTAGCACCCCTGCCAGGCACAGGTCCCATATCCGTGGCCGGAGACGGTGATCTGTAAAGCCTGCCAGGTACAGTCTGTAGCTGTCCCACAAATCCCCGTATATGGCAGCCACATGGTGGAACTGTGTGCATGCAGACACACACACATAAACCAGACACCTAGGGCAAACACATACCCACACACATTACATCCACATTGGCCCATAACAGTACTCTTGGCCCTCACACACACATGTCAATTGTATGGCTCAATGTAGGCTTCTGGCAAACCAACAACACACCCTGTGCATATCATGAAACCTGTGCCACCTCCTGTCATCTGTAACATTGATGCAGGAACAGGCTAACATAGTGCTGATGCACAGGGTGACTTTATTACAGTATAGCAATGTTTTAATGTGTAGCATTTTGTAAGCAGTAAAGTGTAATGATATCCTTGAAGGTGTAGCTGAGCAGGCATGATGCATTAAAGCTATAATTATCAATGTAGTATTGTTTACACCAGTGTTTATTCCAATTGTGTATTGTCTGCCCATGTGCCACTTGGCTGATGTGTGTAGTTTTGTCAGCATGTGTTATAGAGTGGACAGTAAGTATGGGATGTGTGCAGCACAGATTTGCAGGTGTACATTTGTGAACATGGTTGAGGTGCACTGTCTGCATGTACGTGCATATTGGACACATGGGCAGGGTGACATGCCCTGTATTAGACAGTGTTAACACTCCATAGTTTCTGTTGGTGGCCAGTATGCATTGTTCTACACACATTTTGGAACTTGAGTACATGTGTGTGTATGACACGGTTTGACACTGTGCTGTGGGTGATACTGTTATTACTATCTGTCATTGGTTTGCATTCTGATAGTATACATAACCTCAACAGCCTGCCCATAAACAATTGTTAGATGATGGCTTGACAACTGACACACAGATGTAGGACACACAGTAACATTTGCAGCCTTCAAGTACTCTTCTAAGCCAGTAACAAGTGGTATTCACCTGCATTCAGTCCTGGGACCACTCCTGTTTGGCATATAGGTTTCTTAGGTAAAGCAAACACAGTAGGGATATGTCTGGCCACGTCTGGCAATGCATACTGTAGGCTATAATGCATTCTCCAGATGACACACACATCCACCAAAAGGGTATCATACAGACAGATACCTGGTGTCAAACCCATGCTGTAAAGCTATAAGCCAAATAAAGCATAGTCATCCACTTTTACAAAACATAGTATCCCCAGAGTACCACATAGGTAGTAGCCCCCAAAATGTGGAACAGGTACCGATGTATACATAGAGCCATGTGTTAAGTCATTTCTCCTTTGATAATCACATTTCCAAAGGGTTTTGGGAATCCATCTGTGGATCACATAAGCAATAAGGGGTCTGCATGCATATCCACAAAGGTTGTTGCACACCTATAATAAATAGCCATCTTTGACAGACTTTGCTGCTTTTGAACAGGTTTCAAATATACCTCAGGCATAAACCCTCACTCACACTATTCAATAGAAACTGTAATGAGTGTATGTGAAACGGATGACATAGGCCAGGGATCACTGCAGTGGCTAGGCTTGTCACAAGCATACAGATGTGACCTAAGGTCTGGAAAGTGGCAGCACACCCTGGCAAAGATAACAGATGCATTCATGGAGAAAGCAGGGTTCCCACCTATGAAATAATTGAGGTCACATGTATGTATATGTATTTGCCACACAGCTACCTGACATGTACAATGCATATACTGTTGTCATTGTATTATGTCATACAGTAGTAAAAGCAAAACCCACAATACATTGACCAACAGTGTCTCACACACAGTCACCAAGTGTAGGATTCAAACCCCTATCTAACTACTTTATGATATTACAGCAGTACACATTTACACGACTCACTACACACATTAGTGGGATTTTTCCTTTCCACAGGTATATTTGTAGGATGGTGACATCATCAGACTTGACAAAGATGAGTATACCACTTTTAAGGTGTTTCAGTAGGCTTCAAAAAGGTTGCTCCTCTTCAAGGAGACACACACAAACTCTCATACAGTTAGCAAATGCAGGATTAAAACCCCTACTTAACTATTTTATGATACTAGAGCAGTACACATTTACACAATGCACTATACACATTATTAAGAGTTCTTTCCACAGGTATATTTGTAGGATGGTGACATCATCAGACTTGACAAAGATGAGTATATCACTTTTAAGATGTTTCAGTAGTCTTCAA
Source organism: Protopterus annectens (assembly GCF_019279795.1). Lineage (NCBI taxonomy): Eukaryota > Metazoa > Chordata > Ceratodontiformes > Protopteridae > Protopterus > Protopterus annectens. The sequence continues at coordinate 685,256,718 of NC_056751.1, forward strand.
AAAGGTCACTCCTCTCCAAGGAGACAAACACACACACACTCTCATACAGTTGGCAAGTGCAGGATTCAAACCCCTACCTAACTATTTTTTGATATTAAAGCAGTACACATTTACACGACACACTATACACATTACTAAGAGCTTGGCTTTCCACAGGTATATTTGTAGGATGGTGACATCATTAGACTTGACAAAGATGAGTATACCACTTTTAAGGTGTTTCAGTAGTCTTCAAAAAGGTTGTTCCTCTCCAAGGAGACACACACTCTCATACAGTTTGCAAGTGCAGGATTCAAACCCCTACCTAACTACTTTATAATACTACAGCAGTACACATTTATACAACACACTATACACATTTTTGGGAGATCTCTTTTCCACAGGTATATTTGTAGGATGGTGACATCATCAGATTTGACAAAGTGGGTTACATTAAGTGACATTAGGTGGGCTACATAGAAGGAATTTCTAAACACTTTGGCAATGTGATCATCAAAGGACAGTTTACTATCTACCTCAGTCCCCAGGTCAATAATTACATTCTCCGTGCATACTGGATTGCCACCTATGTGGTAATTTGTGGGCATTTTGTTTTATCCAAATGGGATGACTATACATTTTTTGGCATTCTGTTCGAGGGCATTGTTTTGACACCAGGTATCTGTCTCTGTAAGACCCTTCTGGAGGATGTCTGTGTCAGCCGTAGAGTTGATTATGGACCACAGTTAGCAGTCATCTGCAAACTTGGTCATCCATACTCCTCCCATGCTTGCCTGTACCTCTGAGTAGTATCTACTGAACAGGTGGGGTCCCAGGACCAAGTCCTGTGGAATGCCACTTGTGACTGGTTTAGAGTCGGACATGGCACCCGCAACTCTGACCATGTGTGTTTGATCTATGAGCCACCCATCCTGTGACATGGGGTTAATGCTCAAGCTGGTAAGTTTGTCCATGATGCCAGAGTGGGGAATGGTATCAAAGGCCTTAGTGAGGTCCAGATGGGCTGTGTGGACTACTTTCACCTCCATCTATGTCCTTGGTAACTGTTTCAAAGAAGTCAACTAGGTTTAGGAGGCAGGATCTGCCTTTAACAAAGCCAAATTGGGTAGACTCCAGTGTCTGGAGGTTTCCATTGTCTCTGTTTATGGGTTCCATGATAATTTGCTCCATAGCTTTGCAAACCAGGCTGAGTAGGCCTATAGGGCAATAGTTTCCAGGTTCTGTTGCAGCACCACCTTTATGGAGCTGGATGACTGTTGCTGTATGCCATTCTTTGGGTACATAGCCTGTGGTAAGGTTGAGTCTTGGCAGTGAATGTAGGTGAGGGTGTAGTTCCTTTTGGGACTGGTGTAAGACGCAGCCTGGGACACCATCCAGTCCCATTGATGCTGTGTTCTTAGCTTTGGAGAGGGCTGTTTTTACCTGCATGTCCATGAAGTCTGGGGCTCTGCATTCTTCTATGATGGACACAGGCCCTTTTGGGGGTGGGGGGTCAAGTTTGCACTGAACTTGTCCACCAGGATGTAGGCAACGTCATTTGGTTCAGTGTATTTTTTTGCCATTTTGCAGTAACTGACAGCATATTTGAGAGTTGCCACCTAAATGTTTGGTATAGCTAACGAATTCTTTGTTGTTGTTATTCTTAGATTCCTTGGCAATTTGTTCTTAGAAACTGGCCTTGGATTATTTTATGAGTGATCATTGTTTCTTCTTAATAATGATCAGTGATGCCTTTCCTTTTGTGAAGTTTGCTCTATCATGTGTTAGTTTCCTCCTTCTGTTGTATAGCTTATTTATGGGCAATGACCACCAGATTGTTTTCTTCTTTTTGGAGGAGTGTGTCTTGGTTTTATTTGGGATGTCTCAATCCATGCATCCCTGTAGATGCTCATAGAATGCACTTATAAATGATTCTGCAGATTGTATAGCATTATCCTATAGCAAGGGGACTTTGGAACTTTCCACTTTGGTCTTGAGAAGTGTGCAGTTTGCTTTTGAAAATTTCTTCATAGTGGTTTCCTTGACTGGGGGGGGGCGGGATGTGGATGTCCAGTGTGATTACTTTATGGTCTGATATTACCAGCGAGGGGTTTATCGCTGGTGTGGAACACTGGTACCCCATGTTGGTGATGATCAGGTCCAGTAAGTTGTCACCTCTAGTGGGCATGGTGACCAGCTGTTCCAGGGTGTTTGAGTTTTTAAACTGTAGGAGGCATTGGGCAAAGGGCGTTGTACATGAGTAATTCTCCCAGTCAATGTTTGGGTAGTTGTAATCTCCTCATATAATGGTGTTTGGTAGGACCCTTATATTTTCCAGTGTTCTCAGGAATACTGAGTGAGGTTCCTGAGACAAGGTAGGTGATCTGTAGCAGGCTACAATCTGATAAGTAGCTTTGCCCAATGTTAGTTGCACTTGCATGGTCTCCAAGGCCTCATGCTGTGCCATTAACCTGAAGGTGTGGGAATCCATAAGGTAAATGGATAACCCCTTCCTTTTGTATTTCACTCTGGGTTTTGGGGCCGAAGACCAGAGGGATTGTGAGTGTTTTATGTGGAGCATGTCCAACAGCTCTGTGTTTGACATAGCTTTATATGTTAGGCAGAGATCACCTCTGAGTAGGCGATATGCGAGAGAGTACAGCTGGAGCATTTTGAGATGGTCTGTGTATGGCATGCATTTCAGGCCACTAATCCTCTTTATGAGGTATTTCTGCAGGCTTATCAATTGTTGTAGATGTCTTGTGAGGTACATAGCAAAAGGGGTGTTGTACTCTGTTATGGATCTAGTGAGTGATGAGTAGAGGGGAACAATGTCCTCTTCTATTCTGCATGAGACACCTTTTGTGATGTGGTGTGCCATGTAGAAGGATTTCCTGACTGCTGTAGGGATGTGATTATCACAGGAGTGTCCACTGTCCACCTGTGACCCAAGGTCTGTTATCACACTTTCAGTGTTAAGTATACTACAGCCTATGTTGTAGTTGGGTCTATATTAGAATATCGAAAGATGTAAACACCAAATGTTTAAATGTCGAACTGTATTCAGCGAAAGCTGAAAACAACGAACATACAGAACAGCAAATTTTTTCCTAGGGAAAAAAATTGCTGTTCCAAAACACATACACACAACACAAGCACACCAAACAAACAGCAATCCACACACATACACCTAAAATCTTACACCTAACCCTACACTAAACTATACACACACCACTAACTATCCACTTACCTTAACCCAAACCCTAAGGTCCGTCACTATCGCACACTCACCCCCGCCCTAACCCTAACTCACCTACCCCGCCCTAACTCTCACGTCCACACAATCGCACACTTACCTGACCTGCTCCCTAACCCTAACTCACCTAACCCACCCTAACCCTCACATCCACACAATCACACACATACCTAACCCGCGCCCTAACCCTAACTCACCTAACCCACCTTAACCCTCACATCCACATAATCGCACACATACCTAACCCACACCCTAACTCTAACTAACCAAATCCACACTCAATCGCACACTTACCTGAACCCAACCTGTAACTTTCCACCACAGTGCTGAAAATACCGAAGCAGCAGAAATGGACAACCGAATTCTTTCCCTAGGAAAAAATTTGGTTTTCTGTTTCTTTGATATTTTCAGCTTTCGCTGAATACAGTTCGACATTTAAACATTCGGTGTTTACATCTTTCGATATTCTAATATAGACCCGTTGTAGTTCATGGCTACAGAGTTTTTACCAAAGGGGATGACAATGCACTTTTTGGCATTGAGCTTGAGGCCATGGCTTTGACACCAGGCATCTGTCTCAGTGAGGCCCTTTTGTAGGATGTCCACATCTTTAGTAGTTTCAATTATGGCTCCTAGTTTGCAGTCATCTAGAAACTTCATTAGCCAGAGACCTTCCATGCTAATGTTTACTTCAGGGAAGTAGATACCAAACAGAACAGGACCCAGGACTGAACCCTGTGGTACTGCACTCGTCACTGGTCCAAAGTCGTACTTGGAGTCTGCTACTTTCACAGTGTGTGTTCTGTCAGTGAGCCAGTTGGCAACCCATCTTGTGACATAGTGATTTATACCTAGTTTAGTGGGTTTATTTATAATTCCAGAGTGGGGGATGGTGTTGAAAGCTGTGGCAAGATCTACATAGGCTGTGTGAACCACCTTACCCTTTTCTACGGTTCTGGTGACTGCTTCAATTACGTCTATCAGGTTTAGAAGACATGATCTGCCTTTTACAAACCCAACATGGTTGTGGTCCAGAGTTTGGAGATTACCATTGTCTTTTTTTATAAGTTATATGATGATACATTTCATGGCCTTGCAGAGCAGGCTCATCAGGCTAATGGGGTGCTAGTTCCTGGGGTCTGTGGTGGCTCCCCCCTTGTATAGTGGGATAATCGTCGCTATGCGGCATTCAGCAGGCACATAGCCTGAGGTGAGGCTATGACTGAACATGGTATGTAGGTGTGGTGCCTGTTCATTTTGTAGTTTGTGTAGAACACAACCTGGGATGTTATCTGGTCCCATGGATGCTGTGTTCCTGGCTTTGGAGAGTGTTTTTACTTGTGCAGCCATAATGACAGCAACTTTGCAGTCTTCCGTTATAGAGATGTGCTCTTTCATGGGTGAGAGGGGGGGTAAAGTTAGCACTGATCCTATCTGCCAGGATGTTGGCAATATCATTTGGGTCTATATATTTAGTGCCATTGTGCTGTAACTCAGAGCAGATCTGAGTGTTGCCTTTGAGATTCTTGACATAGCTATAGAATGCTTTGTGGTTGTCTTTAGAATCAGTGTCGATTTTGTTTTCATAACTAGCTTTGGAGGATTTTATCAGGGATCACAGCTTCTTACTGATGTTGACCATGTAGCTCCTCCACTCATGGGATTTTACCCTCTTTTACAACAGTTTTTTCCTTCTGTTGTGCAGTTTGTTTATGGCAGGGGAACACCAGATTGGCTTTCTTTTCTTGGAGGATAGTGTCTTGGTTCTGTTTGGGATGGCATGATGCATGCAGTCATGTAAGTGCTTATAAAGTGCAATTGTGAAGGATTGAGTAGTCATAACTGTATTGTCCATCTGCATGGGTGTCCTGCAGTTCAGCACTTCTGTCTTAAGAAGCATGAAGTTGGCTTTGGAGACGTTTTTTAACATGGTTTCCTTAATGGGGGTGTGGGTCCAGAATGTGGATATGTAGGGTAATTAGCTTATAGTCAGATGGGACCAATGAGGCACTGACTTCAGGTGTGGAACACTGGTTACACAGGACAAACCAAACCCGAAACCAACCCAAATAACCACAAAGTGAGCTAAATGCTACTCATTGCCAGAAGTCTCAGCCTCCAGATGCACACACTCGAGGCACTTCTCAGTATGGAAAATATTGATATCTCTGCAGTACCAGAAACCTAGTTCAAGGCTCCAGACAGCACACCAGCACTACCAGGATACTACTCATTCCATACCTTCCAGCATCACAACCTGGATCATAGCACATAGGGTGGGGATGTATCCATATTCATCAATGATACCTACACCTCTCTCTACATCCTCTCTACAGGATATGTACCCATAGAATGTTGCACAGCAACGTTCTTCACACTCCACAGGGATGGGGCCACAAAAAAACCCTTGGCATTCATGCTCTATGAGCCTGATGAGTGTATTCTGCAAGGCAATGGAGCCAATCACAATGGAAGTCAACAACACAGAGATTGAGAACCTTCACACAGTTGAGCGCACCCAGTTTGGCTTTGTCAAATGCAGACCACGCCTCCTGAACTGGGAGGATTTCTTTGACAGTTACCCAGGCTACAGATGACTGAAATGAGCTCAACACAGCCTACCTCGCTAAGGCCTTTGACACCATTCCCCAGTCAGGTATCATAGATGAACTCACCAACCTGGCCATGAATCCATACATCACAAGATGGATTGCAAACTGGCTCACAGATAGATCCCACACATTAAGAGTTGCTGGCTACATGTCAGACTCTACACCAGTAACAACTGGTGCTCCCCAGGGTTCAGTCCTGAGGTCCCTCCTGTTTGGTATAGACTTCTCAAATGTACATGTCAACACAGGAGGGTTGTGGTTGACTAAGTTTGCTGGGAACTGTAAAGTGGTTGCCATAATAGATTCCCCGGAAGACAGACATATTCTCCAGAAGGAACTCTGTGAGACAGATGTGTGGGTCAGAATCATGGCCTCAAGCTCACTGTGGAGGAATGCATAGTGATCCTCTTATTGAAAACAAAATACCCACAAACTACCACATAGGTGTTACCCCCTTAAAAATGACAAGGTGATAAGGGATCTGGGGACACAAGTAGATAGTCATCTTTCCTTTGACAACCATGTTGCCAAAGTGATTGGGAGATCCTATGTGGCCCACCTAATCAACAAAGGGTTTGCATCAGGATCCAAAGAGGTAATGTTGGCACTCTAGTCTTACGTCATCAGACCCATCATTGAGTACAGTGCACCATTTTGGATGTACTCGACTTAGCATATCCAGCAGCTGTAGAGACCACATAGGTACCTCACCAAGAGGATTACTGGCCTCAAACAGTTGTGTTATGCAACACAACTGGTAAAACTAAATCTGTTCTTCGTTGCGTACCACCTACTCAGAGGCACACTCTGCCTAACATACAGAGCCATGTCCAACACTGTTGAACATGCTCCAGCTACAGATAACAACATTGAGTTGCCCTACATATTCCAGGGATATGAACCTCATCACAACGATGAATACAACATGCTGGTGGGATAGAGTCCCAGACACTTGCCTTACTGTGGAACAGAGTCACAATGTACATCAAACAGAACCCCTCGCTGACACTCTTCAATTGGAACCTTGATGAGTGGATGGGACACAGACAATTCATGCCAGGCATCACATCAGCAGCCCCACTAGAAAGGGGCTTAAGGTACTAACTATTAGAACTAGGCCTTGGGAGACTACCCAATGGTGTGGTGAAAGCTGCACAACTTGCGTAGGCTGATATATGCCTTCGTAGAGATAGTCTACTACATACCTATGAACCTATGTGACAGGTACACGTCTACACATGGTAGATGTGTACTTCATTGTACAGTCATGTTGTACAGCAGGCACATGGACCACATACACTGTAATGCTTACAGATACTGGTGGCTGTTATGTACAGTGGGAGAGATGTGCACCTCATGTCTTTCATGCCATTGGGATGTGTGCTGGGTGGGACAGTCCTGGATGGCTCCCTGTCATGGCCACCCTCTTACACACATCTCTGCCCATCCATCTTTGGCTTATTATACTGTGTTCCCCCTATATATATATATATATATATATATATATATATATATATATAGGTACATAGGTAGGTAATAGGCTATCTGTCTGAAGGCATATATTAGTATGGCCAGAGTTTGCAGCTATCACCACCCATGGAGTTAGTTCCCTAGGCCTCTGTGTAGTAGAGCTGATGAAGTAATCCATGGTGTGACAGTTCAGTTTCACATACACTCATCAAGGCTCCTCTGGAAGAGTGTCAGTGAGGGACTCGGCTTAATGTTGGTTGGGAGCCTGTTCCAAAGCAAGGGAAGTCTGTGAGTTAGTAATGTATCCCTCCAACATGTTCTATTAAATGTTGTGATGATGATATCCCTAGAGCATGGGGTACAGTGAGCTTGGGTTTACTTCAGATAGCGCATGTACATCAGTTTTGCATTGGACATGGACCTGTCTGTTGGGCAGAGATCTCCTGAGTAGACAGTATGCAACAGAGTACAGATTGAGTTAAATTCAGTCTTGTTGCATGGGGCAACTGTTTGAGGCTAGTAATCCTCTTGTTGAGGTACTTCAGTGGTCTTTCCAGCTGCTGAAGGTGCCTAGTCAGATTCATCACAAGTGTGTTGTGGTACTCTCTGATGGGTCTGATGATTGATGAGTAGAGGGAACCCCCATTGACCTACATGCAAAGACCTTGGCAGTTTGTGGGAACACATAGCATGATTTTCTAAACACTTTGTGAATGTGTTTCTGGAAGTAGAGATGACTATCTGCATGTGTCCATAGATCCCTTATTATCACCTCCATATTTAGAGTGTTGGCACCTATGTGGTATTTGTATGACTGTAGCTTGAGGCCATAATTTTGATACCAAATCTGTCTGACTGAGACCCTTTTTAAGGATGTATCTGTTGTCCCAAACATTGATTATGACAACTTTTTGCAGTCATCCACAAACTTTGCTAAACATAGCCCTCGTGTGTTTGACTGTATTTCTGAAAAGTATACACTAGACAGGAGGGGTCCCAGGACTGAGCCATGGGGGACAGCAGTTGTTACCAGCTTTAACAGGAGACCACAGTTCTTACCTTGTGGGATCTATCTGTGCCCCAGCTTGCAATCCATCAGATGACATACATATTTATGCACATGTTGTTGATTTTGTGGATACGACATGTGTCTTGGATGTTGGAAAAGGGCTTTTCAAGGTCTATGTGGGTAGTGTGTAGCTCATTTCATTGATGTATGTCCTGGGTGACTGCCTTGAAAACAGTCTAGCAGGATTGGGAACCATGATCTGCCCCTGACCAAACCAAAATGGGTAGGGTTGGGTGTTTGTAGGCTCCCAATAGCTCTGTTTATGAGTTCCATCATGATGGACTCCATGGCCTTGCAGATCAGGCTTAATAGGCTTATAAGACAATAGTTCCCATGCTCTATTGTGCACCAACACTTGTGGAGTGTGTCAAACGTTGCTGTAACCCATTCAACAGTTTCATATCCTGTACAGAGGGTGAGTCTCAACAGACTGTTCAGGTGCAGGGTCTGTTTGTTTTGGCTTTCACATATGACACAGCTAGGGAAACCATGTCATCCCATAGACGCCGTGTTTTTAGGTTTGGAAAGAGCCGTTTAACCATTGTATATGTGATTTCTGGGTTTTCACAATCTCCAGGTATGATAATGGGCACTTTTGTCAGTGAGAGGGGGATAAATATGTATGAACCTGTCTGACAAGATGTTGGCAATGTCAGTCATGTACATGTATTCATTTACAGTTTGCACTGACTCAGAACATATATGAGTTTACAATGATGTTTATGACATAGCAAAAGAAAGCTTCATGGTTCTCTATGGACTCTTTGACAATATTTTGCCAGAACATGGATTGCATAATGTTAGGAGTGCTCATTGTTTATTGATGATACTGATCGGAGATTTATTGATCTTCTTTGAATTTTCACTTTCTTTGAACAACTTAAGTACTTGTAGTATATAGTTTGATTATGACAGGAATATAGTTTGATTATGACAGGAGTCCAATATATTATATGGGTCAGTTTTCATATAACTGTGTGCGAAAGGCAGGATTGGTGAATAGTGACAAGTTTCTGGGGTAAGAACTGAAACTGCCAGATATGTGTGGCCCACTGCTGTACTCAGACATGGCCTAAGTGTGTGAGCATGCCCAGTATGACCTTTCAGTATGTTGTTGACTGACATTTGCTTCATTTATTTAAGTGTGTGAGCATGCCCAGTATGGACATATATACTATATGTGTGTGAAAAATCAAGATTTTTTTTTTACTTCAGGGCTCACCTTTGTGTTGTACATCGACAGGAAGCACGCTGTGCCTGCAGGGCTTCCATTAGTCACTTTGCATAGACTTATCAACATTTCTACATACGGGGGGGACAGCTATTATTTCTACATTTCTACCCGGGGGGCACACCTGATTGTTACTGTGGGTGTACATAGGATGAGGGGTTCACCTGACACTTATACACATTTGCTAGGCCTGCACTGCTATGTCAGGTACTCCATTTCAATCTGTACTATTGCCTATCGTACTGGCTTGAGGCATACTACTGTACTACAGATCTTAACTTCCAATTTCACGTATATTAGTTTTTGACTTCATAGCCTACCCAACCCACATCACACTGCCTGGCCTGCTGTTATCTGTCTGCATAGGAAGTTACTAATATGCCTCTTCAGAGGGCATGATATAGCATTTGTTTGTGTTTGCATTAGTCTACAATTGTCCTGCTGTGTCTGTGCCAGTGAAATGCTGTCATGGCTTAGTGGTTCAGTACTGTGACTATAGTGCACAGTATCCTGAGTTCGAGCCCTGTCACTGCTTTTTATTTTCCTGCTGGGCAGACCAGACTGCTTAAGGAAAGCAGGTGTGAGCGTGTTTACCTGACTTTGCTCAACTTTGCCCAACCTTGCCCGACATTTCCCAACATTGCTCAACGTTGCCCGACGTTGTGCTAGTTAGCACGGTGCGCAGCTCCACGCAATTGTGTTTAAATATGCTAAATAGTGGTAAAATGTGCTAAGCACTGCTTTATATTGCATAAAATAGGGCAATCGTGCCTCAGGTGGTGCTGCAGGGCTGCCTATGTCAGATGCATATAGTACACTCCCTATACATGTTTGAAAACAGGTAGTGTCAAGTTAGGCATCCCTTTTATTGTATGTGCGAGTCAGAGAGAGGTGTCATTTCCAGGGTTCCTACTAAGACAGTGTATGTGCTATGCGTTGCCTCTTTGCCAAGGCCAAGGCATACTGGGCATGCCTCCTTCTGCCTACTGGGGCAGGCTCAGGTTGTTCCTCCACTGAGTCACTCTGTGCCTGTGCAGGCCTTGGCAATGGTGGGTGGCTGTTTGGCCCTGCCCATGCTGTTCCTGTTGCAGCTGTTTTTACAGGATCATATTGTGTAGCATGGCACATACCATGACAATTTGGATACATGTAGTTGGTGAGTACTGCAAGGCTCCACCAGATGTGTCCAGGCACCGGAACCGTGACTTGAGCATCCCAAACATATGCTCAATAATGCTTCTTGTTTGTGCATGTGCCTCATTATGGAGTTCTTGTTTGGGTGTGTGTGCATTTCTGATGGGTGTCATTAGCCATGGCTCCAGTGCGTATCCAGCATCCCCCACTAGGTGATCGTCAGGGATGTCACCATTGGGAAATCTCTGGTACAGCTGTGTCAGATGCCAGATGTGGGAATCGTGATAGCTTCCAGGTCAGCCAGCACACACATTCATTATTATGTCCTGGGCATCACACATGACCTGGCAGTTGATGGAGGGGAAGCCCTTGCAGATAATGTAGACCCTACCCCACTCACTGGGTGGTGCTTTGATGTGTATGTGCGTGCAGGCTATTGCACCCACTACCTCAGGGTATTCTGCTCTTTGGTGGAAAAGACGAATATTGCTGGCCAATGCTTCATGGGAATTGGGGAAATATACATGGTCACTGACATGTGCTGACATGGCATCCAGGAACTGGAGCAGTACCCTGGATGCTGATGCCTGTGAAACCCCCATCATATCACCAGTTGGTCTCTGGAAGGTACCTGTAGCTAGTATTTGTAGGTCAACACATACCTTGGTATCCACTGGGATGGGTCCCCCACTGTTGGTTCTGTGTGTGAGGCGTGGCTGGCACAGCTCAACAATTTGCTGCAGGAGGTCTCTGTCCACTCTATAGCGCTCCACTATCTCCAGCTCATGTAGCCCCTGGTAGGTTACCCTGGGTCTTTACACTCTTCTCTGTCTCCTCACTGTGGGCTGCTCAGCAGCATTCACAACATCACCAACCTCAGCATCTTGCACATGTTAGTTTATGATAGCAATAGCAGCCCCTAACATTTTGTCTGACTTAAGCTTTTTAAGTTTTCACTCTTTGTATACTGCAGTGTTGCAGAGTTCTTGGGGAAAAAACAGGGTAGACTGCTGTTTGCAGAGTTTAAAGTGCTGGGCTGGGATAGGCTAGTCTACTGCCTGTGTAATTGCCTGATTCTGATATATTTCACCTGGCAGCTCTGCTAGTTCTCCTTGGTTAACTTCTTACTACTTCTTTTCTTTCCGTTTCCCTTTCTGTTTCCACAAGGGGCAGCGCCACGCAAACAAGCACGCACGCGCACACACGGTGTAAGCACGTTTGCAAGAAATTTCAGATATATCCACGACGTACACCTTTGGTTTCTGGTTTTCAGCTAGGACAACTGTAGACACGCCTCTTGCAATCCTGAGCAACTCAGGGCAAACACAAGCCACTGTGCTCCAATAAGCTTACAGTCTTTCAGACATACCCCCTCATGATGTCACCTATCTTCTACTCTACTACTCCCCTACTCCTACACTTACAATCTAGGGACATGGCTCACATGCCAGGGAAAATTGGGATTCACTATCCTTATTCTCATTTGCATAGGATTGCCTACTAATGCTTGGTTACAGCTCTCACACTGAGCTCCCCCCCCCCCCCTTAGCAACCACTACTCAGTGGCCATGTTGTTTTTAGCCTGCCATTCACCTGCATGGCAGAACAAGCTTTTTAGTGAAAATGCCCATTTTTGGCTATTTTTCAATTTTTTTCATTTTATTTAAAGTGCCGCATGTTTGCGTGGTGCTGCGCTACGCTTAAACATCGGAGATCGGGAAAAAAAGGATTTTAAGGATTTACAACATTTGCAAATGCCAGTGGCCTTATATTTGGCCATTGGCATGCTTCATCAACTAGATAGATCCTTTATTTGGAGCTGTCATCGCTTCGTTTATCTATTTGCAGAACAGTACTCTGTTACCAGTGGAGTACATTTCTACAAATAACACTATTCTTACGCGGACAGGTTAGTGTTTCCTGGATCACAAATTTACCTCATTTGCATAGCTTTCAGCAGCAAATGAGGTAATTTGCATACCATAACATTGTCCATGCAAGAGTAGCTTTAGAAGCTCTCATGCATGCCCCTGCCGGCTGTTGCTGGATCGCTCGGCAGACATATTGGCTGTCTGCCTTCTTACACTAATCTTAGACTCCATGCAAGCCTTCGTAAATCCAGCCCAATGTGTTTGTAGAGCTTTTCTCCCCAGGCCTCTGCTGAAAATGGGCTTCTGTCCCATTTGGACTCCCGTTCAACAAATGTCAATAAAATAAAATAAAAATAAAATAAATAAAGTTTAATGTCTCAATGAGTGATAAAACCTTTATCCAAGGATTGTTGAGGAAATCTTTGGAAGAAGTCTGATCTCTTTAATTCTGGTGTCTTTGGATATTACTTCTTTTAACAAGGTCAGCAAATCTTGAAAGCATGGAGAGGTAACAGAACTCCACTTTTGAGTGATACATTCCCTAGCTACAGCTACGATAGTACATAAGAGATAAGAGTTATTTTTATTCAAAGTGTAACCCTCATTCACATTAAGAAAGACAGTAGTTTTAGTCAAAGAAGAAAGTGTCAGTAAATAATGGTCCAAGAAAGCTATCAGCATTTTCCCAGTACTGAGTCAGTCTGGTGCATTCATAAAAAACATGGCAGCAGTCTGCTTTACACTGTTCTAAACATCTTCAACATTTAATGTTTTTAGTTTTACTAAATTGTCCTATTTTATCTGAAATTAAAAAAAGCTCTGTGGAGAAACTTCCAAGTATACATTCTCCAGTATTGACTCGTAGATGTATATCTAAGAGGATAATATATTAGCTTTCTCAGCTTGGTGTAACTAGGAGAGAGGCTTTTAATAAAGAAATGCCAATGTTTAGAGGTTAATGCTGTCTTGTAATTTATTAAGATACTATATAATTGGATGTGGTATTATCAGTTTTGAAGGTATTATGTAAGATTTCAGATAGCTAGAATACTAGAGAAGGTTAAGAGAATGATGTATTTGTAATGATTCTACAAAGTTCTTGTGAGCAAGTTAGTATACTCTGTAATAATAGCTAATCTTCTGATGATTAGATTCCTCAAAAATTTGTTGGATATCCAGTGAGTTCAACTCTTTCAGACAATGCTGCCAGCAAATAAAATTCTTAGTTTCTCATATATCTAATATATTAGCATGTAGTTTATCTGGAAAATTCTTTGTGATTTAAAAGGTATTAATAAATCTAACCAGATTTTAAAATCTATATTAGAGTTAACAAACATCCTAAAATTTGTAATGATGTGATTTGAAGAATTTAGCTTTGTGGGTTTTGTTATAGTGTACTGTATAATATGACAAAGTACCAGAATTTACTAGAATGACTACTTAAAGAAGTTTTTCCTAGCCAGTTATTTTCATTTAGTAAAATATTAAGATGTAAGGATTTCCGATTAGATGTATATTTTGGGTTAATCCAATTTGTAGCATCTTTAAATATCGAAGTTCTGATATATGTATCTATATCTGGGAACTTCATACCCCCTTGGTTCCAAGTCCTGACATGATATAAATGTGCAATTCTATTCTTAATAGGATACCATAAAAATTGTATTAATTTATTTATAACTTTAATACTTTTATTCCCAAGAGAAACATTTAGTGCATTTGTAACAAAACCTCCAAGTTTCATGCCTGGCTCACTCAAAACAGAATAGACACCCTAGCTGCTACTGAAACTTGGTTAAAACCTTCCATTCAAGACTCTGAGTTTCTCCTCCCAATTTCAATGTAATTAGAGCAGATAGACGTCATAAAAAAGGAGGTGGTATTACCATAATTTACCCCAATACTCTCAATGTATCCCTATTCACTGACTCTATTCCATATCTTCAAAACTCTAAGATTTTAATATCATTTCTAGAAATCAGTAACTCCAAAAAACTCTGCATTATAGTCATATACATTACCCCAGGTAACAAATCTCAGTTTTAGAAGATATACTATCCTGGATTTCCTTTAATATAAAAATGAAACAATTATACTAGGTGACATGAACATTGATTGGGCTTCCACATCCTCCAATCAATCTCCCTCCAGCATAAATTTATTTCATTTACACAACTAATCAATACAACTACTAGAGTGAGCTATAAAACCAATAAAGGCTCAATACTAGACTGGATCTTGGTCTCAGACCCTTCCAAATACACAGTTTCTGGCACCCTGGCAAACTCCTTTTGTGACCACCTCCTGGCCTTTACTATTCATAAATGCTCATCTTTCTCTAAAGTTCACAATATTAAAGTAACCCAAGACCTATCAAAATTCTGTCCACATACCTTCAACAGTATCCTAAGTAGCTACGATTGGAACTGTCTTAAAACCCTTCCATTAGATGATACCCTCCTTTACTTCAATAACTCCTTTCTAATCATCATGCAAAGTTTAGCTCCTACCAGAGCTAAAAGAATTAAATCCAATCATGTCCCCTGGCTATCTAAATCTACTAGAGAATTCATGAAAAATAGGGACAAAGCCTGGAAGCAGTGGCACAAATCTGTGAATCGATCCAACCTTATCCATTATTAACAGCTCTGAAACCAAGCCAAAAAAACTTATCTGCAAAGACAAGCAACAATACTTCTGGAAGCTACAATCAAACAGGAGAAACAATCCCAAAAATGTTCTGGTCCTCTATCAATAATCTCTTAAACCCCAGCACTAAATATAGTCCCTGCCCTTACCCTGCCATGCCACCTGACCATATTGCCTCTAAATTCAACTCCTACTTCATTTATACTATAGCTAATATTACTGCCTCCTTTTCCTCACCCCTACCAAATAATTACATCCCTATACCAATCTCCCTTCCTCTGCCACTTCACAATCCCTCCAGCTCTAACATCTCTACTCAAAACTGTATTCAGAACCCCCCCCAACTAGAATTCAATCTGTCCCCTATCTCCAGTTCCTCTATCAAAAAACTCCTTCTGACCCTAAAGCCCTGTTCTAATTCTGCTGACAAAATTCCTGCCGAATTCCTTAAGATCATTGCTGATGCTATAGCCCACCCAATTAGCATCCTTATTAACAGGTCCATACAAGAATCCTATATCCCTTGTCTTTGGAAAAAAAGCTATCATCCTCCATCTTCATAAAGGTGGCCCATACTCTGAAATCTCTAACTTTCAACCCATTGTTATACTTTCCCCTATCTCCAAAATTCTGGAAAAATGTGTCCAAAACAACTTATCCATTACCTTCTAAATAATAATATCCTCTCCCCAACTCAACATGGATTCCATCCTGGGCACAGCACATCTACTGCCCTAATGTCCTTCTTAGATATAATCAACAAAACCCGAGACTTAGGTTATACAGTATCAACTCTCTTCCAGGACCTATCAAAAGCATTTGATACTATTTCTGATTCTATCCTCCTGTCCCAACTTTCTTTTATAGGATTATCCACCCAGTCTCTTAACTGGTTTAAATGCTATCTTTCAGATAGGTAACATGCTGTTAAATGGCAAAACTCTATTTTCCCCTACCTTCATAACCCTACAGGTGTTCCACAAGGCTCAATCTTAGGTCCTGTTCTGTTTAACATCTTTATAAATAATCTTCACCAAGCTATTCCTAACACCGCTCTAGTCCAGTATGTAGATGACTCAACTATAGTCCGCTCTGCTCCCAATCCTGACATACTGTAACAAATGACACAAGCAGCTTTCTTTACTGTTGAATCCTGGCTCCACAAAAAACACCTTTCTCTAAACGCCAAAAAAATGTATGCAGTTTACCCCCAAAAGAGACACAGCTATCAGCAAAGAAGATTTCAATATACTTTCACTGAACTCTATAAAAATGTAATTAGTAGCCATACCAAACTATTAGGAGTTATAATCGATGAAAACAAAATTCAATCTGCATACTCAACCCAATATTAATAAAACACACAAAACCTGGGGTGCTATACAGACACAACAGGTTTCTCACCTTACCAACTAAACAACCCTTAGCGATCTCTTACTTTAACCTACAGTGTACCATTGTTAAATAACTTGCAGTCTTCCTTGAAAATAAAACTAGAATCCTGCTACAACAAAATTGCCAAATTTGCTGCAAGTAGTTGCCATTCTTCCCATCATTGCATCGCCTTAAGAAAACTCCAATGGCTTGAATTCCCCCACTACCTACTACTCCTTCAGCTAACTACCTCACATAAACTTATCCATAAACCACAAGACTACCCTGCCCTTAGCTCCTTACTTGCCCCCAACAACCCCCTTAGGCCACTATGATCAGAACACAAACATTTACTCCAAATTCACAAACCAAACCTATCTGCAGGAAAACTCTTATATTCCTGGATCATTGCCAGATTATGGAACACCCTTCCCACTTCTATCTGCAGTGAACAATGTCACTCTAACTTCAAAACTGCCCCACATAAGCATCTCCTCTCCAACTGGATATGTAATTGCTCAAATGCTCCTTCTACCCCACATGATGCCATTACTTGACTTTTCTCCCCTTCAGACCCATTTTTGCTCCTATGCTACCTCATCCTTCTAACAACTTTCTTTCTTGCTCTCCATCATCACTGGTAATTACCTAGTCTAAATTTATAATAATCTATTGACTTGAATTTTCTTGACACCTTCTGTAACTAACCGAAACTCACTTTGAAACGTCTGTATAGTAAATTTCCTATGAAACCTTGCATTTTTTCTGTACTTATCTGTATCTTATTTTTGAAATCACTTGTAAGTGACGTAGAATCTGAAGCTTGTGAGTACTATGAAACTTGTGGACCTTGCCCACTTTAATTTGTTCTTATGAAACTCTGGATTTTTGCTATTTTTTTATATGTTTTGTTACTTTTGAAACATTGTATTTAATTGTTATTTTGATCTTGGAGCTTTTGTCCCCAGGTCTCCACTGAAAATGGGCTCAGTTTGGCCCAGTGGACTATCCCAGTAAACAAATGTCAATAAATAAAACTCACTGTCTATGTGATTATTAATTAATCAAATAATATTTTCATAGTTAATTTCAATTGTTTTATTTATTGAGCTGCATAAAACTATACCAAAATAATTCAGAGAACTAGTTTGTTCTCCAATGTATATTATGTTTATTAGTTTGATTTTAGAGCTTATTATTCAGTATGATGTATTTAGATTTTTGTTTATTAAAGCAAAGAGCAGATATGCTTTGAAAATAATCTATTATAGAATTTAGTTCATTTAAATCTGTATCAGAACTGGGCAAAGTAAGTAACATATCGTCAGCAAAGAGAGCTATTTTAGAATTATAGTGATTATAAATATTTATGCCTTAATATTTGTGTTATTTCTTATTAGATAAGCAAAAACTTCAATTGCAAGAGCAAATAAAATGGGGGATAATGGGAAACCATGCTTGGTTCGTTTAGTTATTGGAATACATTTTGAAGTGAAAGGTCCTAATTTGATATAAGTTAGGTTACTACTATAGACAGATTTTAACATGGAACTCTTGTGTATGAACCAAGTTTGATCATTGTTTATTAATGCTGATAGGGAACTTTCATTCTGTCAAAAAAGGTGGACATGCACATTTTGTAATCATTATTTAAAAGAGAAATGGATCTATAAGAGCTACAAAGCTGTGGATCTTTATTAGTTTTACGTATAGGAATAATAAGTGAATATCTCTACAAGGGTGGTATTATATTATGGGCCTACACTTCAATCAATGTTTTAAGAAGTACTTTAACACTAAATGTGACTTTTGTGAGGCACATAATAATTTAACAGTATGAAATACTTAGGATTCAGAAGAAATATTTAGTGAATCAATATCATTTTTAAATGTATTCACTGAATTATGCAGTCATTACGTCAAAGAGAGAGAGAGAGAGAGAGAGAGAGAGGAGAGAAAAAGAAATCTGTGATCTCTAGATAAATATTTTATATATAGAGTACCAAGTAGAAGTTACATTTAATAACTCAATTTTTAATCATTCACTTTAATAATACATAACAGTAGGTAGCAGCAGAGGGCAAAGATGTCACTCGTCTGGTAAGGATAATACAGACAAATATTTGTGGGTTTTGTTCAAGCAGCTTTATCATGTGCAAACACATCAGGATTGAAGCTTAGTAACTTTAACTTAGACAAACTTATAAAGAAACTCTCTCTCTCATACATGCTCCCTCTCTGGCTGCACTCTCAAAAGCTAGCACGTGCTTGCTATTTATATGCGCGCACTGTCCTTGGAATGCTTCTTAAAGGTACAACACACACACTATTCTACATCCTCCTTTGAGAAATGAGTTGTGCATTATTGATGACATTAACTGACATGCAATTGGTATAAAATAATTCTTTGACATGCAATTATACAGAACTAGATACATATAGACAATCATGTCCAGGTTGCTGTGTATTTCATACTAGGTCTGGAAACATGACCAAATCATGTGACATAGAAATTAGAACTAGGTATAGTAACTGGGACTGTCTCTGCTGAATGTTCAACTTTGGGGACATCAGTAACATCATCAGGAATGGTAGTAGAAGTTAAGACATGTTCTACAACAGGAACATTGTCTGGATTGCTCTGAGATCTAGAGTCTGTATCACAGGAACAGTGCTGCAATATCGGATCTGATAGAGGAAGAAGATGTCTGCAGTTTCTCCTGTACTCCACACCCTCAGATTCCATGAAGTAGGATCTCAGCTCGGCACATATACCTGTTTCTTGACAAATCCGGTCAAACTTTTCACTGTTTCTATCCTTACTGTGTCTCCTTTCAATGGACGAAGAAATCTGCTCGATTTATCATAGCTGGACTTCTGGAAAGAATGCTTTCTGAATAGTTGGGCCTTGATTGCTCTGTTGTTTTTAACTTTAGGCTTTAACAAACTGGAACTAATAGGCAAGGTTGTTCTGGTTTGCCAGATAGAAGAAGTCTCTGATCAGGCGAGCCAAGTATATCGTCACAGGGTATGTTTCTGAGACTGAGCAAATTCAAAAAGACATCAGTATTATCATGCTTTGACTTCTCTAGTAATTGCTTTGCACTCTGTACTGCACGTTCAGCTGGACCATTTGACTGTGAGAATTCAGGACTACTGGTAATATGTACAAAGTCACATTCTTTTGCAAATTTCTAAAACAATTGACTGGTAAGTTGGGTCCCATTGTCAGAGATAAGCTTCTGTGGACTCCCATGGACTGAGAAATGACATTTCAACTTGGTGATAACAACAGTGAATGCTAGGTTAAGTAGTAAATTGATCTCAAACCAGTTCAAATAAGAGTCTACCAACAATAAGTAATGCTGATTGTCCCACTCGAATATTTCAGTGGCTACTGCTGACCAAGGTAGTTCAGGAGCTGGACTTAGCTGAAGTGGTTCTTTTTGCAAATGTGGTTTAGTGCTATTGCATACTGAACAAGATGAAAGTACTCTGTCAATGTCTTTTGCTAGAGAAGGTCAAAATACTAGTCTTCTCACCCTTCTTTTGGTAGATTTAGAACCTGGATGACCACTGTCAGAAAAATATGTATTAATTTGTGTATTAGTAATATGCTTAGTGCATTTAGAGCTTGAAAAGGGTTAACACATTTATTCTATTTCATACTGCATAAATCTGTACAAACTACAGTTGCTTACTGACCTTGTATTGTTAGCTAAAATAGCTAAAATCTTGCTTGTGCCTTGGAAATTTACTGAGAAGCAGGTGATTTCTGCTTATGTTAGGAAAATAATGAATAGAACAATACTACTTGTATGAAAGTTAGACAAGAAGTTCCGGTGTGCTGTGAGAAAATACACAGCTGTAGAAGTTACAGATAATTAGGACAAAGCCTGTTTGAAAATATGAACTGCAATCAGCATTTGCTTGTATCTGAATTAGAAGAGTACCTTGAAAAGTAACACTGTACAATAGAGGCTTGTAAACGGACTAATGGTCACGAAGGCCAGGTTGTTTTTCTCAAAAGTTTCTCACAAATCTAGTCATGTCAGCAGAAAATCTGAGCAACATCTGCTGTAAAACAATGCTAAAAGATATGTTTGATTACGTCAGCTTAGAAGGCCATGTCTTGTAAAACAGTATAAGAATGAACATACTTCCTGTTAATAGTTAGACAAATCCTTGTATTTGCATGTTTTTGTCTCCTTGCGGCAAGTAAATTAAAAGTGCCTTAACTGAACCTTACGTGTATTGGTCTTTGAAGTTTTTTCCTTTGACAGATTGGTCCTTCGGACCAGAAACCCTCACTTCGCCTTGGATCAGACAGGCCAGGTGGCTTGAAACCGTACGGGGAAGAAACCACATCGGTTCTTCTAATTTGAAAAGCCCTCCAACTGAATTGTCGTACAAAAGAGGCCAGCCACTTTCTGATCTGCGACTGAAGGACGGGTTTATTTGAACCAGGTGATCAATCACAAAGGCTCAGGTAAGGTGAATCCACCTTCTTTTTTTCTGTTTTAGATCAGGGACTAGATTTGTATTTGTTCTGTTAGTGACTTTGTTTATAAGTCAGGGACAGAAAGATTACTGTCTTGTCATAGATCAGGGAAACAGAGCAGGTAGGCAGTCATTCTGAAGAGACTATAAAAACATCCGTGGTACCACGTTAAAAATAAGGTGTTACATAACGATTAAAAGGGTAGAATAAAATGGGTAATCATTGTACAAAAAGGTCCCAAAATCTGCCGTTAACCGAAGACGCGAAATACATGCAGTCACAGCGTGCTGATAATATTAAATACTACTCAAAATGGGTTAATAAGTATGAATTTGATGGTAAATTAGAAAAATCCTTGCTTGTCAAACTTGTCAAACAGCTTAAAACCAATTCCAGAGGTCGGGAAAAAAGCAACGTCAATTAGGAATTCCTCAGGCACACAGGTGGATTGAGGAAGTAAACCGAAGGGAACAAAAGAATAATAATTCAAAAGCAATGTTTTTAGATAAGGAGGACAATAACTTAGTAATAGCATCAGCCCCTCCACCTCCCATACCAGAATATGAGGCAAGTGAACAAGTTAGTCCACCCCTGCGATATCCTGCTGTCACTATGAGTAGAGACACTACAAAAGCAAAACCGTTTATTAGAGATCCCGACGAGACCAGGTCTCGAACACGGGCAGGAAACTCAAAAGGAGACATTGAGTTATATCAAATGGGTAGAAATTCACGATTTATGAGTGAAGAAGAAATATGCCTACTTATAGAAGTACCTAATCCTCAGGCAGGACAAGAAGGTCAGGACCCAACTATTCTAGTGTATAGACCCTGGACTCTGGAAGACATCCGGAAAGCCACTGAGGGAATTCCCCATCCAAAAGTTAATTTTAGAAAGTTCTTAGAAGATTTGCAAGGAATGAGGCTGAGTTATAATTAAAACGGGGAAGAGGTAGAAAAAGTAGTCAGACAAATTGTGAGACCAGATTGACACATGATTAGTGGCGACTGGAATCTCCGTAAGGCTATGCTCAGGCCACTCCCACATAGTAGCGCAGAATTAGACAACAGAGTGAAAGGTCTTACAGACCGAATCTCTGAGAAATGGAAGCCTAGGGCAGACTGGACTTGCATTAATCAATGCATCCAACAGGAAGGTGAAGCTATTGACAGATATTATGCCAGACTATTAGAATGTTTTAATAACCACTGTGGAATGCAGGTTCCTGAAGATCAGACACATGATTCCCCATATGAGCAGCAGTTAAAGAATGCATTTTTGAAAGGCAGTATTGCACCCATAAGTAGCTTTATTACAAAGCACATGGTAGATCATCGTACAAGTAGATTGCAGTCACTACTTGAATATGCTAGGCATGCCGAAAGGCATTTTACTAGCAAAAAGAAAAAGAAAGCCCAAGTATTTTCTGTAGAAGATGGAGCAGATGTTTATGTAGTACAGTCCATGAAAAAGGGCAAGAGAAATGCACAGGGAAACAAACAATCTGATCAACAATCAGAGGACTTTGAAGGGCGAAAGAAAAGGGGTGAATGTTTTAAATGTGGTAAGAAGGAACACTTGGCAAGGGATTGCAAGAAAAACAAGAAGGCAACTACGGAAGATAAGGAGGCTGAGGACTGACTATATGGTAGTCAGGAATCACTAGAAGGGGATAGCAGAGAAAGGACAAATGAGAATGTGATAGAGGGAGTAGAGAATGTGACAGAAGAAATAGAGGAAGTGCAAGAAGTCATGGATAGCGAAGAAAATGAAATATTAGATTTGGCTTTATTGAGCTTAGAGCTCTATTTAGCAGACACGAAACCAGAAGTTACACTCCTGGTAGAAGGGAGGGAAGTCAGATTCTTGTGTGACTCAGGGGCATCACGGACCCTGATACATCCCTCCAAACTGCCAGAGAACTCAGAGTCACCTAATTACATATTAGTGAAAGCAGCTAATGGACAGCTGTATCGGGAGCCCCTCTCCCATAATATTGCAATAACTGATCCTGTTTCAGGATTGACCCAGAAAAGCAAAATTGTTGTTTCTGCAAAATGCCCAGTAAACCTTTTGGGCAGAGACCTTATGCAGCTATTTGGTATAGCAGTAGATGCGACTATGCAGGGTATGGAAGCACAGTGACAAATTGATACCTTTGCAGTGCAAACGGAGGGTAAAACATTTTATTGGTACAGCCAGGACTTGGTTACGACTAGTCCAGGGGCAGTGACCGAAGAATTGATGAATGTAGCCATCAGCAAGTTCCCCTCCCTTGACACTGATAAACAGCATTTGTTGCACTGTACTCTGTATTATCGTAACACACCAGGACCTGATAAGGAATATGAGCAAGAATTGTTTGGAAATTGTGCAAACAGATTGATATTACATAATCCGTACTGGGACACAGAAGGGAACAGTATAGCCAGCTGTTCATTGCCCCAGGAGTTCTTTACACTCTAAAAATCTAATCGATTACCACATGTTAGCTTAACTAAGGACAAGAATATAAAATGGGTAGACTTGGGAGAAAAAGTCACGAGATGGGAGAAACAGACAGAGTTAGAACTGTCAAAACAGGGAATACAAATGCAGAAGTTGAATTGGATAACTCAGACCCACCCAAATGTACACTTGCAGTCTAGCAAGGACAGCTGATTAGCACTCCTATTAAAGGAGGAAGAGAATGCCTTACAGAATATACCAGAAACTCTCTGGTCAACAGGAAAATCAGATGAAGGACTTATTCGTACAGCGGGACCAGTAACTATCATGCCAAAGTCAGCATTTAGACCACAAAAAAGACAGTATCCCTTAAGAAAAGATGCAGAGGTAGGAATCAAACCTATTATAGCAGCTTTACTTAAGGAAGGGGTGCTGGTGGAATCTCCTGATTCACCATGTAACACACCCTTATTTCCTGTTAAGAAAGCAAATGGAGAGTGGCGTATGGTCCAAGATTTACAAGCTGTAAATGACGCAGTAATACCAAGGGAACCTACGGTGCCAGACCCACACACTCTGTTGAAAGATTTAAAACTTCAACAGAAATATTTTTCTGTGGTAGATATCAGCGATACGTTCTTTTCGATACTGATACAGCCTGACAGTCAGCATTGGTTTGCATTCACATTTCAGGGGAAAAGGTATACATATACGCGACTACCACAGGGGTATTGTGAAAGTCCAACAATATTCTAACAAGAAATGGCAAGCAACTTGGCGGGATTTACCCCACCAAGAGGTAGCCAAATGTTGCTTTATGTTAATGATATCCTGCTGGTGTCCCCCACCCAGCCAGATTGTAAAGAAGATACTATAGCGCTATTACAATTTTTAGCCACTGAAGGACATAAAGTAAACAAACATAAACTGCAGTTTTGGAAAAAACAAGTTAAATACCTAGGATATGTAATATCCAAGGAGAGAAGGACATTAGATGAGGAGAGAAAAATAGTGATTTTGCAAGCACCAAAACCCACCACCAAGAAGGAAATGATGTCCTTCCTGGGTACAACTAATTTTTGTCAGAGCTGGATTCCAAACTATGCCTTGGAATCTGCACCGTTGACTAACCTGATTTATAAAAAGCTTATGGCAGCACAGGATTTGCTACAATGGACACCAGAAGCAGAATCTGCTTTCTGCAAACTGAAACAGTTAATAGCGTCCTCGTTAGTTTTGGGATTACCAAACTATCATAAACGTTTTTTCCAAACTGTAGATTGTAAGCAAGGTTATATGACATCAGTGTTAACACAGCAGTATGGGGACAAGCAATGCCCTATTGCTTATTATTCATCACAACTGGACCCAGTGGCACAGTCTTTACCTCACTGTGTACAAGCAGTAATTGCAGCTGCAATGGCAGTACAGGCTTCGGCCTCAGTAGTTTTGTTCCACCCTCTCACATTGAGAGTGCCTCATGCAGTCGCGATTATTTTACTGCAAGAGAAGGTAGCATATCTTTCCCCTGCTAGGCATCTTTCTGTATGACTATACTGTTGAGCCAACCTCATATGACAATTGAACGATGTATGACTTTGAACCCTTCTACCTTGCTCCCAACCCCTGCAGATGGCACACCACACAGCTGCCTGCAGGTGATTGAGCAAAAGACACTGCCTAGAAAAGATCTTATGGATGTTCCCTTGGATAATAATGAGGTGACATACTACATGGATGGCTCATGCAAAAGGGGTCCTGCAGGACAGAACCTAATAGTATATGCAGTAGTTTCTGATACTGACATTATAGAAGCGAAATCTTTACCACACAATTTATCTGCACAGGCAGCAGAATTGATTGCCTTGACACGGACATGTACCTTAGCAAAGGGTAAATGTGTAAACATTTTTACTGACAGACAGTATGCTTTTTCTACTGTACATGTTTTTGCGCAACAGTGGAAAAATCGAGGAATGATAACATCTACTGGCAAATCAATTAATCATGCACAGTTTATTTTAGATCTTTTAGAATCTATTCATTTACCTCAGAAAGTAGCTATCTGTAAATGCACAGCTCATACCAAACAACAGGATAGGATTTCAAAAGGTAATGCGAGGGCTGATACAGCTGCAAAGCAGGCAGCTTCAGAAGCATTTCTTTTGAATGAGGAATTACAACCCTCTGAGATTTTAGACTTAGAAATGTTAAAGACAATGCAGACACTTACTACGCAAGTTGAAAAACAAAGATGGATAAAATGAGGAGCAATTCTTGAAAAGGGACTGTACATCTCTAAAGAAAGAAAACCGATATTGCCATCTAATTTGTTTAGATATGCAGCTTTGTTGAGCCATGGGCAGTGCCATGTCTCAACAGGGGGGATGGTACAGCTGGCGAACCAAGTGTTCATGACGTACGGATATACAAACTACTCAAAAAATTTTCTTCGTTATGCCATGTTGTAATAAACATCATGCAGAAGGGGCATTAAAGCCCAAGCAAGGGAGTTTCCCTACACCACCATATCCGTTTCATACTATCTGTATGGATTTCATAGAGTTGAATAAATGTGAAAATAAGAAGTATTGTCTTGTCATTGTAGATATGTTTTCCAAATGGGGGGAAGCCTTTCCGACTAAAAATCCAGATGCTATGACTGTGGCA